>NC_082683.1:166809735-167109735 GCF_949987515.2 Delphinus delphis | reverse complement strand
TTGTCTTTTCTACTATTATTATTCCTACAACTAATATTTCTATGAAATCACTGTAATATCAAAGTGTCCATGTATGTTAATTTCTCAGCAGAAGGCACAATCTACATATAACAAGTGAGTTTGGGATATTGGGAACAAGGTTGTTGCTTTTTTCTTACTCGTTTATGCTTCTACAACTAACTCCAGTAGAGGAGAAAACAGCCAAAATAATACTAACCTTCTTAGGTACAGAATTGCATTTGTTTCCTAGAGCTGCTCTAACAAGTTACAACAAACTTAGTGACTTAAGTCAACACGAATTTATTCTCTTACATTCTTGGATATCAGAAGTTCAAAATGAATTTTCTGAAGCTAGAATCAAGGTGTCAGCAGAGCTGGTTTCTTCTGGAGGCTCCAGGGAGGAATCCCTCCCTTATCACTCTCATCTTCTAGAGGCTGCTAGCGTCCCTTGGCTTGTGACAGCAACACTGCTGTCTCTGCTTCCTTCATCCCACTGCCTTCTCCACTCTTACCCCTAACTGTTCCAGCTCTCTCTTAGAAGCACTTTTGTGTTTACATTGGGCCCACTCAGATGATCCAGAATAATCTCCCCATTTTGAGATTCTTAGTCACATTTGCAAAGTCCCTTTTATCCTATAAGGTAACGTATTCAGAGGCTCTGGGGATTAGGGCATGGACGTATATGGGAGTCCATTATTCTGTCTACCACGAAGATTGTCAGAAATGAAGTTAAATTATTCGGGGGATAAGAACATCTGAAGAAAGCTTGTGCTAAGGTTATGATATAGGAAATATCTCCATAGTGTAGAATATTGTCTAACCCATAAACTGTCCTCTCTGAATGCTTCTGTTTCTTGTATTTCATTTGGTTAAAGCAGGAGTCCATGGGGGATTTTCTGTGGAGTAGACCATGGGCACTTGGGGTTCTCATCATGACTGATCATTAGCTTTGTGGCTGGTGCACCTTCATCTAGTCAATAATTTTTACCTTCTCTTATCACTGAAGCTGTTCTAGCTCTGTTCTGTATGTGGAGATTGTAGCTGATCAGGATCATGAAAGGTGGGGTGCAGGGATTGGCAAATTATGGCACACGACCAAATCTGTTCCTTCACTTCTTTTTGTAAAGTTTTATAAACACAGCCATGTCCATTTGTTTCTGTGTTTTCTGTGGCTGACTTTGTACAGCAATGGCCAACTTTAGTAGTTCCATCACATGCTGTATGACTTGCAAACCTGAAACATTTATTAACTGGCTGCTTACAGAAAAAAATCACTAACCCATGGGTTAAAGGATGGACTTTGGAATTAAAAAGATATGAGTGTGAGACTGACTCTCTCCCACTCTAGCTGTTTGACCTTGGGCATGCTTGTAACAGTGGATAGTTATTTGGGTCCCTAGAATCCTTTTGCCCTCATTGTTATTTTGATAAACTCCCCTCGAATTTTCTTGAGGGACCACTCCCTTCTCACCCTCATTCTATGTGGTTTGGATAGAACTTGGCCTACCCTTAATCAAGGGTAAGCATGAAATCCAGGCTTAAACCAGAAAGAGAGTTTAGGAATCTGTTCAGGGGGGAACGCGTGACCTGACACAGCCAATACTGACCAGGGATAAGCGCATACTATTGAAGCATGAAAAGATCTAGGACTGTTGGTTATCATTTTGCTTCCATGTAGGAGCTGGGAATAAGGTCAACAATAGAGAGAAGAAGAAATAAGAAGTAGAGAAAAATCTGAGGTCTGATAATGTTACTTGTGACCCAGAATGAAACCACACGTGAAGCCAGCCTTGCCCATGGAGATTTCAGTTATGTAAATCAAAATATTCTGTTTCTGCTTCAATCAGTTATCTGTTTGGTTATCTGTCACTTGCAACAAACAGCCTCCTAGCTGATAAAATAGCTAACTTTACTGAGCCTGTTTCTTCATTTTTAAAAATTAGAGCAAGAATATCTACCTCAATATTTTTTGGGACAACTAATCAAGATCATGTACGTGGCAGATGGTAAAAACCCCGTCAGTGGTTGTCACCATTATCATCATCTTCATCCTCAACAGCATCACTAACATTGAAGACAAACCTAAAGTTGCTTCATCTCAGGAAATTCTAGAAAATGTACCACATCAGAACTCTGCTTTTAATATGGAAAATTAATTAACTCCATACCTTAGATTCTTTATTTATAAAATAGGGAAAAACAATTATTGTTTTTTCAGCATTTGAGAATCAAATGATATCTTGGACACAATCATTGTTAATATCATCAAGTGTCATATTAATCTTTGCCATAAATCTTTGTAATAATATTTGCAATAAATCTGTGAATAAACTGATTAGACATAAGTAGATCAAATTGGATTAGAGGAAATCTATAGGTATGCGTAAATGCCTATACACTAACTTTACTCAGTTGTCATTGAGGCTGCTTGACCCCATATCTAGCTCAGAGGTACCCTGGGGAAAGAGGCGTGTACTTTGGCCCTGAAATTAACAAGACCCTTAGTGACACTCATTTTGAGTTTTATACGCTGGGTCGCCCAATGCTGCCCTGAAGTGGGATATTGTCTCACCCTGTGTGAGACATGGAGAGACATAGACAACGCTAAATTCAGAGCTAGGAGGACTGGGTTATAGGACCTCTTCTGCCACATCATCCCTGTATAATATGAAGCTTCCTTGATTTCTCTGGGCTTCAGTTTCCTCAAGTATACAATGGGAATGGGTATAATTACCTTGTCCATCACAGGATTATGCTGAGAACTAAGAGTAATAATAACTATCAGAAAGTTTTAGAAAAAAGCAAAACACTGTGCTGATACTTGTTATTAAGAATTGAATCCTTTTCCATAGATTTTTAAAAAACAAGTCTTTCTGCATCCACAATTTACACAAGTAGCAGCTAACTGTTGTTTCACTCTTTGTGTCAGCAGCTGAATGTGTCTATAGTTTGCCAAGTTTAAAAATAGATGTTAGTCTTCTCCTTAACACTGGGTTCAAGAAAATTTAGGTTTGGCAATGGGCACCACATGTATCTCTCCCCATTTCTAGTTTAGAGGCCTTCTTAAGACTGTTTAGAAAACCTTGGGCAGAGAATAGTCTTACAAAACAACATTTGATGAGTTGGAGTTAAATGATTTAGAAACATATGGATCAAATTTCCCTGAAAATACATCAGGATTGAAAAAATCAAGGAAAAAAAAGTAGTTAATTTTATCCAAATATGTAAAGGCAAGCTTGGGAAATTTAACCAACCCAAAACCCCAGTGCATTTTTACGCCGTGTACTGGCAGGGTCGTGAGCTTCCTCTCTATGGACTTTTTGTATTGTTAAACAATTTCTTCCTTTCCAATGCAGGAATTTACAACTGTAACATTTCTTTCTCCAAGATTCTGAGAGTCTTTCTCCAGGATTCTCAGAGTGTATACATGAGAAACCTAACCCAGTCATCATGAATATTTTTTGTTGAAAAAATATATAGCATGTAACTATCTTACAATAAAAATTAACACAATTCAGTGAACAGAACACAGCTTACAGCAATTGGTACAGAATATTCTGTAACTAATAACTGTAGTCTTGAGTATCAACAAAATGATGGAAAATAGTTATAGTGTTTAGCTCATTTAAGTCTCTCTGTGACAGCTTTAGTGGCTCACTGTTTATTTGAAAGTCCTAGAAGTAGATCAGTTCAGTATTCCAGTGTCAGAGTCTATTCCAGATTTAACTTAAGATTCAAACCTCTTTAAGCTACCTGGATCACATCCTTCTGTTCTTATACAAGAATCAAGGATTTCCCCTATAAGTGTGGTGAACACAGCCAACCAATTAAGAGTGCGGGTTACCAATGGGTGTGTGTTGGAGGGTAAGTAACATTAACCTATTTCCAGTTCCTTTTTCCCATTCTCCCCATTAAAGTCTACAATTTCTTCCTTTCACCTGGATTCTTCTAGCTCTTGGAGTTGAGTCAATGGACATTTAAAAAATCTATTCCTTTCAGAAACTTTAATGACTTTCCCACTTACACTAAGAGTAACCTTGTGATCCTGGGAAGATGAAGCTGGGATGAGGGCATAAAGAGAATCAGCACTGAACACGGGTCTGAAAAATCATCAGTGAAACTACAAGTAGAATTTAGGTCTTTCTGCTTTCATCTTCACTTTTATATACTTGTAATTTGTTTGTTTTGTAACAGGGTGGAGGTAAAGAGTTCTTCAGCTGACCTTCTACATGTTAAGGCTTTTTCTACGCCCTCCAGATCCCAGGACTTCACCTGAACTGCAATAGTCCTTGTTGGAACTCAGTATTATCTCAACCTGTAGGGTGCTATTCACTAATGTTCCATGCGCATGTTTCTACCCGACCTACCCATCCAAGTTTATATTCCAAAGACACAAATTGTGTATGTATCACAAAACCCACAAACAATATACATGGTGTGCATTCAAGATACATCTTTATTACTACTACTATTATTATTAAACTTTTGTTTTTTGTCTTGTTAATAATAGCCAGTTTGTCTGATATATTTTTCTCCGAAAAGACTCAAATACTTCAGAGAGGGGGAAAAAGTTAATTTGAATACATGTTCCCATATTCTAGTACTTTTAACAACATATTATATATGCTAGTTCTAGAATACACATACCTGGAGGTATGCCCACAGCCAGAAATTCCTTTGACTCTGAATTTTACAAATTTTCTTCCTCCTTAGATTGTATTGATGTGGGGTATTCTGTAAGCAATATGGCTCTCTTTTCAGAAAATGTCTAATTTTTTTTAAAACATCTTTATTGGAGTATAACTGCTTTACAACGGTGTGTTAGTTTCTGCTGTATAACAAAGTGAATCAGCTATACATAAACATATATCCCCATATCTCCTCCCTCTTGCATCTCCCTCCCATCCTCCCTATCCCACCCCTCTAGGTGGTCACAAAGCTCTGAGCTGATCTCCCTGTGCTATGTGACTACTTCCCACTAGCTATCTAATCTATTTTACATTTGGTAGTGAATATATGTCCATCCACTCTCTCACTTTGTCCCAGCTTACCCTTCCCCCCCCCCATGTCCTCAAGTCCATTCTCTATGTCTGCGTCTTTATTCCTGTCCTGCCCTAGTTTCTTCAGAACATATTTTTTTTTTTTAGATTCCATATATATGTGTTAGCATATGGTATTTCTTTTTCTCTTTCTGAAAATGTCCAATTTTATTTCATTTTTTTCTCAAAGTACGGTTTATTATTTTGGGTCAACTTGATAAATTATCAGATTCAGTATTAGACAGTTTAGTAATGTATGCTTTATTTTGTTTTAATGTGCTGCATTTATTATACCGCTCTATCCTGAACCAACTGGCCTTTTTATTATTAAAAATCTAATGAAAACAAAGTTCACAAAGAACCATTGTTAAAGAATACACTTATCATTTCTTTATTTTTTCCTACTAGGTGGACTTACAAGAGCCTGTTTTTATGTTTGAGCATGAATGACAAGCTGTTTGCTTTAGACTTATGTAGAATTTATAATAAAAATGAATCTAATTTATTTTAAAACAAAATCTAAATTAGGTGGATTCATAAGCCATTGTAATAAAACGTTGATTGTAATCTGAACCTTGACAATTTCTCTATAAGGAATGTTCGACATCTTCTAGTAGATTTGTTTTACTGAAGCAAAGTTTTAAATTAAAGTCAGGCAGAGGGAAAATAACAGGGCTGTTTTCAAAAAAAATTTTTTTAGAAAACGCTTTCTACCTACATCATATTTGTTCCAATTTTTTTCAATGCATTTTTTCCCTTAAATCAGGCAACAATCACAGTTGTTATAGGAGAAATCCCTTCTTTTGGTTGACAAATTTGGAGATATTTACAAGGTCCTGTTCTTCTCTTTAAGTCTGGATATCAATTACGAATCATCTTAACCTTTTATTTCACTCTTAGAGAGAGTTCCATCATCTTCTTTCTCTGACCTTTGCCTCAATATAACTGCCAATCATTTAGCCATCTTCCCCTTACTTCTATCTCTGTCTCTCCTAAAGGCGATCTCTCCACAGGTTGATTTTGTTTCCATGCATATTTGTCTTTCTATGCTTTTTCTTTACCAGCGATTCTTTCTAAATGTTACGGCATCTTAAATTCTCTCTTCCTGTGGAAAGTTTCTCCTCTACCTGAGATTTGCTCAGGTCAGTCCTGAGGAAAAGCAAATAGCCTTTCTAAAATCTGATACCCCCTCAAAATACACATCCACCTTCTTCCTTCTCTTAATTATCAAATTTCTAACAGAATTCTCTGCCTTGTTGCTGCACTCATGAGTTAATCCACCATTGCTGGTCTTCCCTCTACCACTTGCATGGAGCTGTTTACTCTAAGGGAAAAAGTGGACCCTTAGGTTTTTTTCTCTGTCACAACCAGTTTTACCCCTTTATGGTACTTGGAGCATTGAGGTTTCTCCATATCTAAAACTGGCTCCTCCTTTGACTTCTGTGAAATGATACTATTCTGGTCCCTCTTCTCTATTCACCTCTTTACTCTCTTCTTTACTAGCTGTGTCCGCCTTCCATTCACTAAGTGGAAGTCTTTCCCCAGGTTTTCTCCTTTTATACTTTACGTCTATTGTAAATGTACTTACTGTTATGGATTTAAATTGGTCCATTGCACAGATAGTTCCCTGCTTTGTTAATAGCCTTAACCACTTCTTGGCATCAGTTTCAAATTCCCATTGTCTCTGAAATATTACAGCCTCAAAGGTCCATCCTAATCTTCACCTCTATGTGTCTAGGACCAAATTTATCATCTTTCTCTCCTGCACCAGCTCTCCTTTTGTCTTTCCCAGACTTCCTAATGGTAACGTAACTTCCAGAATAAAATCCTTGGGGTCCTCCTTGTCTCCTTCTATTTCACCTGCTCCTAGGAATGATTCATAATCCCAGTCAGTCCTTCCTTTGCCATGTTTCTGAAAGTCTCTCTTTTCTTTCTAAACCTACGGTATCCTTTTCACACATCAAACCTTTCTACTTCAGTGTCTTTTATTACTGGAGCTTTTTCCTGAGATGTCCTCTTCTTAACATCTTCTACCCATCAAAATCTTATTTATATTTCTTCTCTGTGTGCTTCAAAGATCTATTCACATATCATCTTTTCCACAGTGTTTTTCTTAATCACAATAGTCAGAAGTGGCAACTTTTACAGCACTTCATTGTAAAACTCAAATTTCAATTAATAAATAGGAATATTTCCTTTTTATCTATAGCATTATCATTTACAAAGTGTCTTTACATATAGTACTTCAGGGAACACTTCCTCGTTTGTGGGGATCACATATTTGCATGCATAGTTAATTTCACCTCTATTGTAAAGTCTCATGAGGATTAGTTTCTTGTGTTTCTCCTCATAGTACCACATAGTGTCTTTCATGGAGTAGGTATCTTAAAATATTAATCCAATGTGTAAATGAGTGAAGTAAGCGGCAGCATTCTGAGTATACACCTGGGAAAAAAATTACATGAAGCTGGCTCCAATTTTCCCTCTCCTTTACCCAGACAGCTTCTGCTGCCCATGATAAGTAGATTTTTGTTTGTCTGGTTTTGTTTTTAATCCATAACTCAACTCATTCTAAAATATAATTCAAGAACTCTAAACGATAATTAAATATCAAGAGAAAGTATGTATGTGTGTGCTCATGAAAACACATTACTATGGTGAGTTTAGATGAGAACACCAACAGAAACTTGAACTTGACATCCTACACAAAGTGAGCTCTGATTAGGCTGGGAGGGGGGTGGGCTGGGATGGGGAGAAATCCCATTTGTTTCCCTCCACCTGCCCTCCTTCTCCTTCCTCCGAACGCAGAGGGTGGTCACAGGTGTTCAAAAGAAGAAAATAGGGAAGAGAAAGGAACACAACATTGGAAAGACACAGCTCTAGCAGGTCCCAAAGACAAACTCTGACCACTTCATGGCAATGTTGTTGCTGTCTTCCAAACCCCTCAACTTTGTCCTTACAGACTCACTATCTGTTCTGCTTTGTCACCTTGAATGTTTGTCCACCCTGGTCTACATTTGTTAGCTCCTTTGGACCCCAGGATTAGGGAGAAGGCGGAGGGGGAGTGAGCAAAGTCTGGCACATGAGGTAGTACATGGCAAGGCTGCCCCCAGGGAGGTCCACGGAAGACAGTCCAGGGAGGGTTTGGGGCTGAGCATCCATTTGGTATACAAACGCGTACACAAGAGATGAATAAGAACTGATAAGGTTGATGTCAGAGGAAGACCCCTCATTGGACCCCACCCCCTAGACATCTCTCAGGAGACCTCATGAGCCTGGGGAGAACCTGTAAAAGCAGGAGGTGGGGGGCACTCATAGATTAACAGAGGTGTGACCATATTGGTAAACTTAGGCTGGTAGTCACATAAGTGGAAATCCAGAGAAGAGAATTTGTAAAATAGGAAATAAAGGGTGAGTAGAAGCTGGAGACCCAGGATCTCAAACTCAAAATGCCTGATCAGAAAGGAAACAGAGCAAGCAGGGTTAAGACAAGGGCACAGAGAGCTTACCCCTGGGAAAGGCTGCTGGAAACATCTTTTGACAAACACCAGGGCCCTTATTTTGTTCCTTTTATTGGGGCTTTGGCCAACTTTTTTTATTATAGCTAAGATGTGTTCTTATATCACAAAAACACCTCCAAAAATACTTTAATTTTGCTTCTTGTTAATCATTTTCCCTCTTTCATCCTCCTTTGTATCTTTCATCCTCCTATATCTTTATACCTTTCACACTTCTCTTAAATTGACACCATCACTTTCGTTCTTATTAATTATGATTTTTCAAAAATCTTTCTTAGTATTTGAGCTTGTTACCACTTTTTCCTCTCTTTCAGTCCTATTTCTGGACCAGCTTCTATGTGTAGACTTTTAATTCATTCACGTTTCGGCCATTCTTAAAAGCAAAATAAAATTCAGTACAGGTACTATTCAAGTCAGCGTCCTTGACCTTGCACTTGGTCACTGACATCTATAAAGAAGTGAAGACATATCCCAACGCTTCCACAATTATCAGGATTCAAACTTTGCTCCCCATTGGAGCTGACATAAATATCCACACCCCAGAATTCTGCCCAGTTTTGTTTTCCCTTTTATTCACAGCAAAAAAAAAAGAAAAAGACTGGCTGCCAATAGATGTTGTGATCCACAAAATATTTGCACAGCATAATTGATTTTTTCTAAACAAGAGGTGTGGCTGGGATGATTCAAAGAACCCTTTGCCCCCTCAGATGTGCTGCCACTCCCACCAAGACTTTAATGGATTCAACTTTACCCTTGAAGCCTAGTTCACTGGAGGAGACAGGTCAGTTAGGTGCATGAAGCATATTTCCCTTTTTTTTCCACAAAAGTGTTCAGCTTCCCCTTGATACATAGTTAAAAAAAAATTACCAGTCTCTTGAGTACCCCTGGGAGCAGCTAAAAGCAAAGCCTAAACTATGTCCTTTGGCAGGGAGGCACTTTTATTCTCATGGAAAATAAAATAAAATAAGAAATCTGTATTATTGCTCATCTGAGGGCCATGTGATTCTCCAAGGAGACTTTGTAGCAAATATGTACTTCCTGTGATCTAGAGGTGAGCACTGTTCAACTGGCCAAATCAGACAAGAGGGGAAAGTCAAATTTCACATGGGAGGCCTGTTCCTAAAACAAACCTGGCTCTGCTCCCTTTGGATGTGTTGCCCAGCTGTGGCCTTTATGTACAAGCTGGGCGTATCCCATCTCCATAGTGCCAGCTACTCCCTCTAGGTGATGGGACAGGGGTAAATTTCCAGCTGCAGAGGGATGAGGGCAGGAGGGTCTGGAAGGAGCTGCCCTAGTGAATGAAGTGGGAAGATTGGTCAAAGTTGGAGAAAAGCAGCAAGCCAAGGCTCGTTGGGGTCAATTCACGTGGGTCTGTAAATCTCCTTCATAGATTAGTGCTGGAAGGAGTCTCTGGAGGTTATTCAGTACACCCCTCTGCTTCCCCTGGATCACTTCAACACATGGTTTCTTTCCAGGTCTGATAGATTTTTCAAGAAAGAACATGTCTTTCACTTAAAAAAAATAAAAATCTCCTACAGTCTCCATTTCATTCTTCTTGAGTATTTATCTACTCTACTAATCAGGTCAATCAGCCAAAAATTTCAGGGTGTAAAATCCTTGGGTTTGGTTACTATACAGTCCCGGTACTGTGTTAAAACACCATCCAGCTGTTGTATGAATGTTCAGAAGAACCAGCATACTTGAAGCTGTACCATCTGTCACCACTCCTGGGAAAGCAACCTTTATTCATGTATTTATTCAACAAATATTGATTGAGCTCTTGCTATATGCCAGGCACTTCCTAGGCACTGTCTCTAACAGCTGGGAATAAAAAAAGACAAAAATCCTCACTTTATGGAATTTAAATTCCTGGTGAAGGAGTGAAAGCATCTCTAAAAACATGGGTGATCTCTATAATCACCATCTCAGCTATCGTTGACTGCTACTGTACTTCAGAAGAATTATTTCATTTTAATCTCACAACGATCTATTTGGTAGGTCACATCATTATTTGTACTTTATAAATGAGAAAACTGAGGTTTAGAGAGGCTAAATTAACCAAGGCTGTACAAAATGAAAAGAGGTCTGCCTGACTCACCACTAGACTGAATATTGACCTAGAGAAAAATCATTGACCTAGAGAGTTCCCCAGATTTAGTTCTCTTGAAAGAGTTCTCTTGAAAGAGTTCCCAGAGAAATCTTTCTTAGAGTGGTTATAGTTTTATAGCTTATTCAGTTCAGCATTTACTGAAGCTTCCTATGTGTTAAGAGCTACTCCAAGAGTTAATAACACAGTGAGATGTGGTCTCTGACTTCACAAAACTTTTAAGACAGAAGAGAGAGATGTAGGCAATATGATGGGGTAAATGCTACTAGAGAGGTGTGAAAAGGTTAGAGAAGTACAAAGTAGAAACAGCTAAGCCCATCCTGTGGTAGTCAGGGATAACTCCTCAAAGATGACAGCATCAGGGAAAACTTTCGTGTGTGTGTGTGTGTGTGTGTGTGTGTTTGGGGATGGAGGGGCAACATGACAACAAAATGGATAGAATGGGGAACATGCCAGGAACAGCATAGAGTCCTGGAATAATATGGCATATCTGAGGAACTTCAAGGGACATATTTCAAACCTAGATTAGGAAAAGCCCTTCATATGTGATCTTACTCTTCTCATTGTTTTTATTCAAACCTCTCACTACTTAGGTAGCTTTGCTTTTGTCTCTAAAACAACATGGGGCGAAATGGTGACATGATCTCATGACCTTAGAAACACCTTTACCTCCATTCCATTCACAGAACAATTAGATTTTCTTTGGAAAAGAATAAAGTTGGTCATTACATTATCCAGCAATGCCTCCCATGTCACTGCGTGACCCCCAAGACTAGAGTTAGGGTGAGGTTCCACTGCGTATCAAAACCAAATCGTTTTCCACAGTGGAATTTTTATGTGTAAGCTGACAGTCCTTCAAACTAATTTATGTGGATAGAAACAGCTTCTACCTGCTGCCATAGAGGAATTTAAAAAGGTGTCTATTTTTAAAATAATTTTTTTGTAGCACCAGATGCTGGTGTTTTCTGTTCAAATCTATGAAGCCACAGGCTGAGATCTACATGCATGCCCTGCCACACTGTATATGTTTTCAATCAGTGCTACAAGGTTGTTATTTTTTTTTCAATGTCAAAACTTAACCCACACATGGTCTCATGAGGCACTGAGATGCCTAAGCCACAATGCTGGGTTGTAGGCCCTAATATCCATGTAATGATGGGATTGGCTACAGGGCACATTTGGAAATAATCTTCAGCCTTTAGGATTGAGACTGAGGGCAGGAAATAATAAAACTGTGTGAAGCTACACTGCCTCCTCCTTCTGCCCCCAACATTCTGTACTTTGGGTAGAGAATATCAACATTCCACTGGACTCAAGGAAATGTTGAGAGTTGCCAAAAGATAACAAAGTGTAGAGGTGAGCAGAGCAAGTAAGCACCTTGGAGAAAGAAGGAGAGCCAAGGGAAGGGTATTTGGCAACAGTGGAACAGGGAAAGACAGGCTCCAACTGAAATGTAGATGTTGGAGGTCTTCAAACATCTCACCAAACAAACAGAAAAAGGGAAATGCTTTTCTAAGTAGCGCACTTAACCCAGGGAACTCGATGACACATGATTTTTATTGAGCCAAGGAACTCTGTAACTTTTGTCAAAGGGCTGGACACTGTGATGAATATGAATAACATCTGTAGCTCAGCTTAGCGGGGTGAAAGTGATGAGCCTGACCCATATTCTGGCATTGGCTGTGGAAATTGACTCCTAGCAGGGCTTCTTCAAGAGGGTGAGGAGTCCAGTGGGTCAGGGGCTATTTTATGAAATATTTGTTCATCTTGCTCTGGAATATCACAACAAACCATAGGAAGAAAAGAAAGAGATCAGGAGCCTTGTTCATCCTCTACTGTGTCTATCTAAGGCCATCAAGTTCTCCCTAGTATATCTGTTAGCGCAGATTCTGTTATATCATAGCCACTGATTTGCATTGTTATCTAACATTATGAAATACCTCTGGTATTACTTTCAGAAAGAATATAGTTGACAGTTCTTAGATTAGGTAAGACAAATGTAGTAGACCGACATACACATTTTCTCTCAGGACCTTTACATTGCAGGTCTCCAGCTGTTGAAAGAACCTACCAGTAGCTAATTGTCGGGATGAGAATGTCCATTCTGACCCAGCAGCACAAGTGGTATAGAAGAAAGGAAAGGGATCGTAAAGAAGAGAGAGCAAAAGAGTAATTGAGGATACATACTCAAAGAGAAATCCCTCTATACAGTGTGTCACTAAGCCACTCTGGTGAGGATCAATCTAATTACGTCTAGTGTTAAAATAGCAGAGGTCAATGTCATAAAAGTTACTAGTTTATGTCTGATAATAACCAATTGCTTCACAGAGAATGCCCATGTAGGTCTCTTTATCCCCAGCCTATCCATTTCATAGATGGTTAATGTTCTTGTAAAGATATACAAACACATCAAAAAGTTGTTGCTAACTTTGGTAAATTAGCAAATCATGCCTTTATTATCTTTTTCATTCCTAAAGTCATTCTGAGGCTTTTGAAACCAAACAGAAGATGCTTTTGATGTACTAAGAAACCTTATGAAAAGCACAGACCATCACACTAATTAAGCAGTTAATTAGAGAATTAAACAAATCTTAGATGCATCATCTATGTATCTGCTGTTGGCGACGGGACATTTTCTGGTAATTGGGGTTAGGCCATAATATCTATAATGAACCAGTCTCTCATATAGATTGTAAAAAGTTGCCTCCAAATTCCACTTGGGTAGAGCTTTGTAGGATATTTCAGGACTTTGTAAGTTCTAATTCTATTTGGGTAGAATATTTTAGGTTTTAGTAAATTATAATCCTAATGTTGAAAATATTTCACCATTATTATAAATACAGCTTCTAAGAGCTACATCTGCTTCACTCTATAGAGGAAGCATGACTAAGGAAATATCTTCCCGTCCATAGACAACCAGATCTGAAGCTCTATCATTTCTAGCTGATTTGACTTATTCCCCTTCCTAATCTCTTTGAGCCTCAGTCTCTTCACCTATAAGTTTACTATTACAACATCCAAGGGTTATTTTGAATAAATAAGATGATATATGGAAAACATTTCAAACATAGTAGGTGCTCAGTAAACTTTACCACTTGTTAATATTTTCCCTTCTTTCAGGTGTCCTCTCAGAAACATTTTAACAGGTGTTTGTACCTCCCCAGCCCAATCCCTGCTGAAAAATAACTCTAGAGACAAAGCTTCCTATCTGTACCAATACATTCATTGTCATCGCCACTAATCCAGATTAGTCTCTATTCAGCCTATGTCTGACTTACCACTTCCTAGATGGTTTTCCTTATCCTACTTTGTCTACCATATAATTCATCTGTCTTCTCAATACTGATCCTTCTCAAATACAGTATTTCTCATGCCTCTGTTTTTCTCAAAACATTCAATTGTTCTTTATTTTATATAGTGTCAAAACTAAATGTTGACTTCTGATCTCAGCCATGATGGAGTAATTGGCACCAACTAGCCTTCCTGCTCTAAGCAACTAGAAAACTGGACCAAATATATGAAACAATAGTTTTAAGACATTGAAAAGCTGTCAACACAAGAATATATTGTCTAAGAGAAGTGAAACAAAAGATATGTCTTTCTATTACTCCAGGTTTTTGCCTGGAGGCATTTACTAGATCACTGTGGTCTCCTTGAGCTGCAGAGACAGAGATTAAATTCAGAAAGGCTGAAACCACTGGAATTTGTGGTACAGAGCACCAGTTAGGAGGTAGCAAAGCAGAGCTAGAGCTCCAGAAATCTGCATAGGGTTCATTAAGTGTTTGTTGGAATACCAATCTTGAATGTCACACACAGGATAAGACTCCATGAGTCCTGGAAAAGGACAACCACTAAGGAAAGATAAGCTTTTGGAAAACTGAGCAATTTCTAAAAGTGCACAATGTTGGGGAATATTTGTGTTCTGACTAACGGGAGTAGAGATACCTTGTTGAACATTGGAAGAATTTGGTTGAAACCCCAGAAAGATATTGTCTCAGAGTGAGCTAAACTATCTCTAGAGTAAAGGCTATATTAGATAAACCCAAACAAATCTTGAAAATAGACATCAGAAGGATAAACTGACCTCTCCCATGTGACTTAATTGCCTGCCAAAATAAAATTCAACCCTGTTTAAAGGAAGAAAACAAAATCCAGACTCTCAACAACACAAAAATAAACCATAGATCCAAGATGATCAAGGTACCCAAAGCAGGATAAAACCAAAGCAATTACACTAAGGCTTATCATAATCAAATGACAGAAAATAAATGACAAAGTAAAGAATCTTAAAGGTAGCTAGAGGAAAACAAAACACTATGTCCTAGTTTAACAAAGACAAGAATGATCACATGTTTTTTAGAAAAACCAAAGTTGAGATCATTTGGAGCCAATAGACATAGACTATAAGAAATGTTAAAGGATGGTCTTCAGGCTGGAGGAAACCAATTACAGACAGAACTCAAATTTACACAAAGAAATGAAGAGTACTAGACATGGTAAGTGTGAGATTATATACAATACTTTTGGCTTATTTATTAACTTTTAAAGAAGATATTTGACCATTTGAAGCCAAAATAATAATATGTTGTGAGAATTAAAACATATACAGAAGTAAAAGGCATAACAAAGGCACAAAGGACAAGAGTACAAAAATAGATGAATATGGTTTGAAGAGTCTTACATGAAAGGTAAAGTGGTACAATGTTATTTGAATGTAGACTGTGATAAGCTAAAGATGCATATTGTGAATCCTAGGACAGAGCTATCTCATAGAAGATTTTGCAGTGATGGAAATGTTCCATATCTTTACTGATATAGTAGCCCTTAGCCACACTGGGGTAATGAGTACTTGAACTGTAGCAAGTGTGACTAAGGAATGCACTAAGGAATTGAGCCACATATAGCTAATGGCTACTGCACTGGATATCACTGCCTAAAATAACCACTAAAAACAAACAAAACAAAACAAACATACAAAGATCTATTAGTTAATAAGCCAATAAAGGATATAAAAAGGAATGCCAAAGATAGTCAAGTAGTCCCAAAGAAGAGGAAAAAAGAATAAAAAGGGAACAACAAACAGATGGAATAAATAGAAAGCAAATCAACCAATCATGTTGACAATTATTTAAATATAAATGGATTAAACACTCCAGTAAAAGACAGAGATTATTGGACTATTAAAAAAAAATCAAGACCCTACTGAATTGCCTGTACTATTTTAGAAAAATTAGGCATCAGAACAAGGAATAGGACCAGAAATATAGAAGGACAAAATTATAATAAAAAGGTCAATCAAGAAGATGTATAGAACACTACACACAAAACTGGAGAATGTAACTTCTTACAAGAACACATGGAACATTCACCACGATAGACCATATGGTGGGCCATAAAATATGTCTCAATAAATTTAGAAGGATTGAAACCAGAGAATGTTTTCTGACTACAATGGTATTAAATTAGGAATTAGAAAAATTTCTGGAAAATCCCTAGACATTTGGAAGTTAAACTGCATACTTCTAGGGCTTCCCTGGTGGTGCAGTGGTTGGGAGTCTGCCTGCCAATGCAGGGGACGTGAGTTCGTGCCCCGGTCTGGGAAGATCCCACATGTTGTGGAGTGGCTGGGCCCGTGAGCCATGGCGGCTGAGCCTGCATGTCCGGAGCCTGCGCTCCACAATGGAAGAGGCCACAACAATGAGAGGCCCGTGTACCGCAAAAACAAACAAACAAACAAAACAGCATACTTCTAAATAATCGTAAGACAAAGAAGAAATCAGAAAGAAAATTAGAAAATATGTTGAACTAAATGTAAATGAAAATTCAAATAGATCAAAATTTATTGGAAGATGCTAAAATAGTGTTTAGAACAATGATTCTCAAGCTTTTTCATCTCAAAACCCCTTATACTCTTAAAAATTATTGACAACTGTAAGAGTTTTCTGTTTATGCACATATCTATCAATAATTACCCTATAAGAAGTTAAAACTGAAGATTTTTAAAATATTTATTAATTTAAAAATAAAATAATAAATCCATTGTTTATTAATATAACCAAACTGTTTTTATAAAGATAACTATATCTTCCAAAAAATTAATTTAAATGATATTGTTTTACTTTTCACAATCTCTTTAATGTCTTGCTTTTGAGAACACAACTCAATTCTTGTATCTGCTTCTGCAGTCAATCTTTTACCTCAGATCGTTTTAATTGAGGTATATAAGAAAGTCCAGCCTCACAAAGACTTGTAGTCAGAAAATGATGGGGTATTTCGATGGCCTTTACAGGTAATTTTGTATATTTTTAGTTGACAGTATGCCAGGACTTGAAAAGCAGTGGCTTTTTTAAAGATGAGTTGCAATATGACATCTGAAGTCATATCAATGGATTTTTCTTAGACTAATTACATTAAAATTCATTACTCTATTTTGCACTTTGAATGGACCTTCTATCCATACATAATTTTGTTCACTTATACATTGGTCACTTGAAAAATATTGGTTCATTGAGTTAAACAGCTCTTCAGAATGTTGATTCATTATATTATATGCTATCAAAAATTCCATTTGTTAATATCACTACCAGTGTCATCATAAGAGAGAAGTTTTTAAGCCCGTTAGAGCAGGGTTTTCCAAAGTTCTAATTTTCACTTGAAAGTTAAAATATTGTCACTGGCAACAAAAATATCAGTTGATTTCTTGAAATTATAGGTTTCTTCATTAATTTTTGAGACAATGACTTCTGATTATGCAAATTTTTTGTTAGTCATTTTTTTCCCAAGCAAAACTGGTATTCTCCGAAAAAAGAAAACAAGCAGCTAGTTCAGCTTGCAACTCAATCACACAAGTGCTTAGCCTTCAGACAATCACTATACTTTAAATACATGGCAGCAGTGTTTTATACATGCTTTCCATTTCACCACAAAGAGTATTAGAAAGACATAAACTCAACAATAAGAAAACAGGCAACCCAATTAAAAAAAAGGACAAAAGATTTGAACTAACATCTCACTAAAGAAGATATACAAATGGAAAATAACTATATTAAAATGTTCAATTAGAGAAATGCAAATTAAAATATTGTAAGGTACTAATATCCACTATTAGAAAGGGTAATTGCCAATTGTTGGCATAGATGTGGAGCTATAGAAACTACATATACAATTCATTATTGATGGAAATGAAAAGTGTTATAGCCACTTTAGAAGTAAGTTTGACAGTTTCATACAAAACTGAGCATAGTTTTACCGTACAACCCAGCAATCACACTCTTGGTTATTTCCCCAGCTGACTTGAAAACTTATGTCTACACAAAAACCTGCATGCAAATGTTTAGAACAGCTTTATTTATAATCACCAAAAACTGGAAGAAATCAAGGTGTGTTTTGATAGGTGAATGAATAACCAAACTTTGGTACATCCATACAATGGAATACTATTCAGTGCTAAAAGGAATGTGCCATCAGGCCAAGCAAAGACATGGATAAATCTTAAATGATGGTGTTAAACATAATAAGTCACTGTGAAAAGCCTACAGACTGTACGTTCCTATTTATTTGGAATTCTGGTGAAGGCAGACTATGGACATAGTGAGCAGATCAGTAGTCGCCAGGGGTCTGGAGAGAAGGGTTAAACATGTGAAGCAGGGGCCTTTCTAAGATGGTGGAAATCTTCTGGACCATATTATAATGGTGGATACATGACACTATGCTTTTGTCAAAACTCATGGAAATTTACAGCACCAAGAATTGACTTTAATGTATGAAAATTAAAAAAAAAATCATTTAGGAGATTGGGGGAATCTGAGGATGAAATGCAGAATATGACAAAATCATTTAACTGTATCACAAATATATGAAACAATCTCACTGAAGGGGTTAGAGGGCAAAAGTTGTGACTAGTCAGAAGAAACTATACACAAGCACTGTGCATAGTTTCCTATGGGAATACAGGTTAATATTTCTGAAACTACTATAAGAGTATACTGTTCAGGGGAAACAATAATAATTATTAGTGTATTACATATAATATATAGTGTGTATAAACTAAATTACATATATAGTTTATATATACTATATATTATTATATATAATTCTATGTAATTGTGTTATATATAATAATTTATAGTATTATTATTACCATATATCATATTATTATTATTACCATATATCATATGGTATTATTATTACCATATATTATTACCATATATTATTACCATATATCATATGGTAATTATTATTACCATATATCATATGGTAATAATAGTAATAGCAGAGTGTGGTATATTTGAGAACTCTCTGTACTATTTTTGCCATTTTTCTGTAAACCTAAACGTATTAAAAAATAAAAAGTTTACTTAAAAAGGACATGTAATCAAAAGTAGATATTTAATGAAGTTAGTAACTGTATCACTTCATCAAAGGCACCTTTAAGTAAAACTGGCATGTTTTACTATGAATGCATGGTTGTAAAGACTATAGTGTCTACTCATAGCTTGATGTAACGGCTCTGAATCACACTAAGGCACCCATGCTTTTATCCACCATTGCTTTTGTATCATCAGGGTAAAAGTCAACACAGTAAGAAATAAGTCAGTTTCTCAATATGGTCATGAAAATTGCTTTAATCTTGCAGACCCCTGAAATGGACATAAGGACTCCAGAGATCTGTGGATCACATTTGAGAATTAATGATTAGAGGGAAATGTATAGCTTTCAGTAATTATATTTAAAAATAAAAGGGTTAAAACTATATTTAAGTCTCCACCTTAAGAAACTAGGAAAAGAAGACCAAATTAAATCTAAATCAAGGAAAAGTAAATATAAAAGAGATCAATGAACTAGAAAACAGAAAATAGTAGAGAAAATCAATGAAACAAATAAAAATTGATAAAATTGGTTAACTTCTGGCTAGACTGATTAAGAAAAACAAAGAAAAACAACTTACCAATATTATTGATGAAAGAGGGAATGCTACTATAGGTATTACAAGCATTAAAAGGTTGAAAAGAGAGATATAATGAACAATTTTATATCAAGAGATCAAACAATTTAGATGAAATGGACACATTCTTTACCAAAGTGACCCAAGGAGAAATAGAAAATTTAAATAATCCTTTACCTAATAAAAAATTAATTTTTATTAATAATATTTCCACAAGGAAAACTTCAGGCCCTGGCAGTTTCACTGGCAGGTCAATCAGAAATTTAAGAAATAGGGACTTCCATGGTGGAGCAGTGGATATGACTCCATGCTCCCAATGCAGGTGTCCCGGGTTCGAACCCTTCTCAGGGAACTAGATCCCACATGCATGCCGCAACTAAGAGTTTGCATGCCACAACTAAGGAGCTGGTGAGGCGCAACTAAGGAGCCCACATGTTGTAACTAAGACCTGGTGCATCCAAATAAATATATCAATATTAATTTAAAAACAAGAAAATCCACTGTTACAATCATTTAAAAAGAAAAGAAATTTAAGAAATAAACAATACCAATTTTATATAAACTTTTTCAGAATGAAGCTGGCATAACCTGATACAAAGAGTAGATGATGACATCACAGGAAAACCAGAGATCAACAGCCCTCATTGATGCAGACTCAAAAATCCACATTAGGACTATGAATATTAGCAAGCAGAATCCAACAATATTTGAAAATTATAATGCATCATGACCAAGCAGGTTCAAAGTTTCATGACCCAAAATTCAAAGTAGGTTTAACATTTGAAAATTAATCCATGAAATTCATCTTATAAACAGAATAAAGAAAGATAATTCATATGATTATCTCAAAAGATATAGAAAAAAAGCATGTGACAGAATACAACACAAATTCCTGTTTAAAAAAAAACTCTCAGTAATAAGGGATAGAAGTAAAAAACCTAGAGCTAACATTTTTAAAAGTGAGAAATCGAATGTTTCAAGCTAAGTCAAGAGAAAGTCAGGGATGTTTGCTCTCACCAACTTCTATGAGCATTGTACTGAAAGTCCTAGACAACGTAATAGTGCAAGAAAAAGAAGCAAAAAGCAGCCGTGGAAAAGAAAAAGCAAACCTCTCTTTATCTGCAGGAGGCATGAATGTGCACATAGAAAAATCCCAAGCAACTGCCAAAAAAAATACTATAACTAATAAGTGAATCAGGTCACAGGATACAAGGTGAATATACAAAACTCCATTGTGGTTACATGAAACAGCAGCAACCAATCAGAGAGAAAAAAAATTACTGAGTGAAAAAAATCCAGACACAAAAGACTGTATACTGTATGATTTCATTTACAAGAAGTTACGGTTGCAGCAAAGTTAATCTATAGGGAAGAGAAATAAAGTTGATTGTAAAAGGGCATGAGAATGAGAGAAATTCTGTACATCCTGAGCAGTGACTGCATGGCTACATGCATTTGTCAAAAGTCATTGAACTGTGTACTAAAATGGGTACATTTGATTGTATAGAGAACATATTTCAATAAAGTTGTCAAAAGAATAATATAAATAACTGTATCTCTGCCAAGATTCTCCAGTCTTGCCTTCTTCTATCCCATCTCACCTAGATAATCTTACTCATTACTACTCTGCTAATATACATCCTTCTTTCAGACTATTCTATTAAATGCCACTAACAAGCCAAGCTTATCACCACCTTTGTCTATTCATTCATGTTGCTCACCTGAAATTTAATATTTCCCTAAATTCTCCCATCTTATTACTAAATACCCCCAAATTCCCTATTTTCCAAATTAGTTCTCAAGCACTGCCTGGTACATACAGTGTTCCCTGAGCACCCCTGTCCTCTTTTTTGTCCTCAGCACCTGAACTCCTACAGTACTTAGAGTCCACATGAGCCATACAAAAAACACTTATTTGTACTGCACTGATGCTACGATTCTCTGCAGGTGATTGTAGGGGTGTACCACTTGCATCCCTCTTCCGCTACTGAAGCCCTCACTCCCCCAGCACTACCGGCTGACAGCTCTCAGCTGAGTCCCTCTCTGGGACTTCCTTTGGCTGAAGAATCTTGCCTTGTCCAAGGTCAGAACCTATTTCTGGAGACAACTTGCCTCCAGTGACTGGTTGAATTGCAAATATTAAATCTTGGCATTCTCACCCCACTATGGGAAAACCTTGAGTGACTATCTCATCCCCAGAGCTCCCAAAGTGATTGATTAGCTGAGACCTGTGTTGCAACTCACGGCAATTCACCCTCTCCCTCTGCACAATCCTCATCCTGCTTTCCTCCCTCCTTCACAGGTGATGTTCTCGAGGGCTTTCCCTGATAAACTTCCTGCCTGCAACTCAGATTCTGCTTCCCAGGGAATCCAAATATAGACTGTAAACCAGTTGAAGGTAGAGAATCATAATTATGTGGCTTCCAGACCCCTTAAAATTTATGTTAAGCCCCCAGTGAACACATTATTATCACTGAGGGTCCTGAGCAGAGAGTGTGTGGGCTGGGTATCCCCTGGGTCAGGAGTTTTGCTGAGAACAATGCTTCAGGAGACACCTGGGGCTCTGTGCCCCTCCTGGTCTAGGACCCAGCCATAGATGTACTGCCCTAGACAAATTCATATGCTGCATTTCTGGCTCAGCTCTCCCAGAACTGAGTTTATTTTTATGGGTTATACCATCCCTTTAGAGACAGTGTAAGGAAAGGGCGGGTGGGGAGAATCAAAATTTTTTAGCATCACCTGTAGGGTGGTTTACTTCATTCTCCCCGGCTCCATTTTTTCTCTCCCACTGCACTATTAAACCAGCTTGCTTTGTTCATATTTTCATCACACTTACATGTCTTTCATTTTATGGGGACTCTGTGACATCAAATAGATTGCAATTTTTTAGCATTCTTTTATATACACATGCACATTTTGTGTTGGTATAGGTTCCAAACACAAAGGGTGCTGCCTAAATGCCGTATTTCAATATGTATTTCCCAAGGTGACACCTGAAACATGAATGTCATGGGGGTGTGGGAGGCTTCAGGGGCCCTTTAGGAAGGAAACTCACTCTCTGAATAACCAGAGGGATGAGTTTATTTATTCTCTGGGAATAACATGTTATTTTCCTTTTCTTGAGCATCTGCTGAAAACTGGTACTGTGGATTCCCAAAGCAAATATTAATCATCTGCTTATAGTCCCAAAGAAAAGCATATTCCTACAAACAAGAAGGAATTGCCCTGGAATTGGGGAGATCAGAGAGTACAACTTTTATCCATGTATTTGACGGCTTATGATAGTTTTAATTTATTAAAGGGCCATTTACCAATACCACCTGTGGATGTGGACAGGCAGGGAATGAAATAACCTGTCAGAAGGAGGTGAAACGCATCCCATTAAATCTTTATTGCAAAGTAGCAGCTATAGTAAAGCATATTTCAGTTGCTTAAGAGAAGAGCAGAGAACATGATCATTAGTAACCAGATATTCTGTGTTCTGTGAAATATAATTGGTCATCTAGTCATCCTGTTTCAGGCCCTGGTTGATAGGAAGAGGTCACTTATGGGCACAGCAACAAGATCCTGCAGCCGTGCCAGGAGGGACCAGGCCAGTCTTTCCAGTAGTTACAAAATGAGGATTTTACTGATCAAGGCAATTCCTCAGTGGCACAAAATTAAGGTAAGAAACAAAAGCCAAAAAAGCTCAGACAGCATTATAAACTCCATGTAAGTCAGCAAGTAAGGGATTTTCCAGTTGGAGAAATCTTACATCATGCTTAAGAAAGCGAAAAAGCAAAACAAACTCTTGGCAATTAAACTCACTTTTAATATAATACAGAGATGTGCTGAGCTACCATTTACATTTCTGGCTAATTACGAATCATGCTGTGGGTATCACAAGATCATTGTAGAGCATTGCGCTTACCTCAGCAGTGTAGCAAATACCTCCGTACCCTGGAGCATCTCCGTGGTCTTACTCTTAAAAGATAGACAAAGTGAACTGTGTTTTCTTACATCAGGGATTTATCCCCTTTTTATTCCAATCGTTACATCAGCCTCATTATTTGGGGGCTTGAGCTCTTTAGAGCCTAAAACAACCACTACTTTAGAGATCAGACAGGCAGTTTTTTGGTGAACAATGGAGGGAACAGAAGCAGATACTGCAAAATTCAGCCAGTATGGTCCTTCACAAAGCTTTCCTTTCTTCTTAAAAATAACAGCCCTCACCTCATTTTATACTTGAAGGTCATTTGCTGAAACAAGGGATGTGGATTTAATGATCCAGTTTCTTAAAATAAACACGGAGTGCATAACAAATAACATCCGTGTACTTATGTAGGGAAAAAAAATCTACAAACAGACACACACAAGTAATGAAAATGTCACTGAAGGGATATAAACTGATTGTAAAGAAAAAAATGCAAGCCCAAAATTTGCTATTGCCTGACACACCTGGAATCAAAATCATTGTTTCTGTGGCGTGGTGGTCAAAGACAGCTTTATTTCAAACTTTACGCATAAAAGGGCTGGTTATGAAAAGTCCACAAGACTGGAACTGAGCATGACATCTGGGTATATAGTGTGTAAGTGTGTGGGTATCTACCCAGAGCAGCTGCGTCAAAATTTCCTCCCTCTGAGAGTCGGCCATTCTTGTTTGCCCAAGGTCTTAGAAGTCTCAGTTAGAACTTTCATGGCATTCCCCCGAAAATGCAAAACAATAACTCTGGAAAACTCAGTCAGGATTGTCAACCTGTCTCTCCACATGTAAGAAATTCCCAAAGAGCATTGCTGATAATGGAATGGAGCCAGCAAGAGCTTGCGTAACGCCAGGCAAACTGCAAACCATACCAGGTTCAAGTTTAGAATCTTTAAAGCTTATCTAAAGTCTTTCCAAAGTTAGTGAGCCCTTAGAATAAAGCTGGAAAGTTTGCATGATGAGACTTTCTTGGTTTTACATTTTAGTTATCCTTGCTTCTTCTTAGTGCAGAATTTACTGATTACCCCATCTCTTCTTAGAGTTTGCCATTTTGCTCTTCAGATTCATAGCACTTTAAGGTTTGCCTTCAACATATTTATTGCAGTTTTTACTCACTAACATTGGTGTAGTCATTTGACAAACATCTGCCCACATATGAAAACACAAGTCCCATGAGTGACAAAATCATAATCAAAACGCAGCAAAGTCCCAGACCGAGAGTAAACTCTCAAGTATATCTATTAAATCAATACAAGTAGAAAATAGAGGATTCATGTGTGTATGTTCATGCATGTGTACATACATGTACACACATGTACTCATGTAATGTATTTCAGGATCAGAAAGGGAAATAAAGAGGACATTTTCTGCATGGATTCATACCACTTCTAATAAAACCAGACCCACGGATCCCCTATCTTCACATAAAGGGAATGTATCTTCACACAGTAGGCCTGTCTTTGAGAGCATACCGTGGTGGCCAGAGGATAGGGTTCTCGTGGAGAAAAAACACACAATTATCAGGTCTGAGCAGGTTTCTCTACTGGGGATGAACTTTCTTTTATTTTTTTTTTTTCTGTCAGGCACATAGAAAATAAGCCAAAGATAATTAGAATCCAAAATGAGAATTTATGATAAAAGAGAAGAAAATGTTCTAATAACGAAGACTCAAAAATTAAAATTCACATTTTTTCCCTCTTTCTGCACAGGGAACAAAATACTCAAAAAAAAAAAAAGGGCATGTTTCTCTTGTAACAGCTTAATTTGGGCTGTGTGCACAATGTATGTGCATGCACACGTGCAAAATATGATACAGATGGAAACTAGCAAAGGGTCCATTTGGTACAGGTTTACAGCCACCAGCCCTTCGACCTCTTCAGTTAGAGAACAGGCTGGTAGGCGACTAATGCCCTGTGTTCTCTTCTACGAGGACTGCCTCCTGTTTTCAGACTCTTCCAGGTCGCTGGTAGTTTGATTTATCTGTCAGATGTTTGTCCTTTCACTGTGAGAGTCTATCTGGGGAGAACTTTTAAAGCTGACCTTTCTTTCAACCACCTATTAGAATAGCTTTATTTGTTAGGGAGCGTGTGCATCTTCACATTTCCAGTTTGCTTCACATCTCAAGCTATTTCTCGGTGTTGAGAGCTCAGAGAATGTAGGAATGTGCTTTACCATGCACTTTCCCCTCAGCTTTTAAATCCAGGCTTTGGGGTTGTTCACACTCAATTTAGCAACATACTTGTAAAATATATGCGCAGCAGAGGTTGGTTTGATGTCCAAGAAGTCCAAAGAGCTTTCTTAGGAAAGCCTTATCTCTTAGAAATTGGAAAAGTTGCTTTGCCAATAGCAACATGCAATAGCTCCGGAAGAAAGGTGTTATTAAGGGAAAATCATTATTCACATTATTTATGACAACAATGGGGGCAAAAGAGAACTTGAATCTTAGAGGGATTGAGTTTGGTGAGCATCTTTTTGTTTGTTTGTTTGTTTGTTTTTGCGGTACGCGGGCCTCTCACTGTTGTGGCCTCTCCCATTGTGGAGCACAGGCTCCGGAGGCACTGGCTCAGCAGCCATGGCTCACGGACCCAGCCGCTCCGCGGCATGTGGGATCTTCCCGGACCGGGGCATGAACCCGCGTCCCCTGCATCGGCAGGCGGACTCTCAACCACTGCGCCACCAGGGAAGCCCAGTGAGCATCTTTGATTTTAAAAACATTCTATTTTGGCAAGAGAGGACTTACGGTGTCAATATTTGTTTCTGAGAAGTAAATCACACCTTCCTAAAACAGTTAATCTCTCCTTCATTTAGAGAGATAAGCATGCATGCTTTATCCCTCTATTTTGGCCAGTTTTCTCAAACCAGTAACAGACTGAGGGATACCAAAATGAAATGGTAATCCCCTTGAAACTTCTTATTCTCTGTTTTGATGGATTAATAGAACTTGTCTCCTGCTTTGGACACCAAGAGATGTGAAGCAACTTGTCCTGGGTCATACAGCAAGAAAATAGCATGCATATTTCTAATCCAAGCCCCTTGCTCTTTCCATTAAAATAAGTCACCACACACACACACACACACACACACACACACACACACAAGCTTTCCATGCAACTCGCTTAATAGCCATAACTTATTAACTTAATACATAACTTATTATACTAGACATATAGACAGCCAAAATAAAGCCTTTAAAGTATTGGGTGTGCAAACGGAAAACTTTCAGTGACCTGGAAGATTAATTTATATGGATAATTGATTTCCCAACAGTGCTGGATAAATCTTATTTTAAAATCTTTTTTTCCATATATTTCATGCTTGCACTAGATATGTTTGTTAGTCTGTGTATCCTTCTTTTAAAATTTATTTTATTGACTTATAGTTGATTTACAATGTTGTGTCAGTTTCTGCTGTACAGCAAAGTGATTCAGTTATACATGCATATACATGTATATATATATATATATTCTTTTTCATATTCTTTTCCATTATGGTTTATCACAGCATATTAAATATAGTTCCCTGTGGTATACAGAAGGACTTGGTTGTTTATCTATTCTATATATAATAGTTTGCAAATGCTAACCCCAAGCTCCCACCCCATCCCTCCCCCAAACCCCACACCCTTGACAACCACAAGTCTGTTCTTTATGCCTGTGAGTCTGTTTCTGTTTCGTAGAGAGGTTCATTTGTGTCATATTTTAGCTTCCACATATAAGTTATATCACATGATATTTTTCTGTCTCTGTCTGACTTACTTCGCTTAGTATGATAATTTCCAAGTCCATCCATGTTGCTGCAAATGGCATTATTTCATTCTTTTTTATGACTGAGTAGTATTGCATTGTATATATGTACCACATTTTATAAAAACGATGAAGAGCTTGCTGTTGTATAGACAGAACTGGAGTTCTACAAAGAAGTTTGCATAAAGGAGTAAAACCATGAGTAATAAAATGTTTCTCTGGAATATTTCTTGTGTTCAACTATCTATCCCATTCCTTTACTGTCTCATCCCTGGACAATCACAATAACATCTTGATTAGTTCTCCTGAGCCTAATGTTTCCTTTTTTAATCTCTGCTGAGCACTGCTGAACTGGTTGATCTTCCCAAAATACCACCTTGATGTCACTCCTCTGATTAAAATAGAACAAAACTTCTCACCATTTGTACAATAAAATTTAACTTTTTAGCTGAAGCTCCAAATATGCTATGCCATATGCCTTATCATCCATAGCTTTCATTGCTCCCAAAAGTCAGCCTTCATTGGGGTCAGATTTAACTACTTGCTATTTTTTACATGTGGCTTGAGATTTATTATCCTTGTACTTCCTTCTGGAGTACCTGCTTCTATCATGTCTGCCTGTATCAAATCTACTCATCCTTCAAGTCTCTGCCTAAAAGTGACTTTCCTTAATTAGTACATGCAGAAATACCCTCTGTCTCCTCTGAGGTCTTATAGATCTTCGTTTATACCACCTTTATAGGTTTTATTTTTTTAATATTTGAATTTTATTTTATTTTTTATACACCAGGTTCTTATTAGCTATCAATTTTATATGTATTGGTGTATATAGGTCAATCACAATCTCAATTTAGCCCAACACCACCACCCATCCCCGCCGCTTTCCCCCTTGGTATCCATACGTTTGTTCTGTACATCTGTGTCTCTATCTCTGCCTTGCAAACTGGTTCATCTGTACAATTTTTCTAGATTCCACATTTATGCGTTAATATATGATATTTGTTTTCTCTTTCTGACTTACTACACTCTCTATGACAGTCTCTAGATCCATCCACGTCTCTACAAATGACTCAATTTCATTTCTTTTTATGGTTGAATAATATTCCATTGTATATATGTACCACATCTTCTTTATCTATTCATCTGTCGATGGGCATTTAGGTTGCTTCCGTGACCTGGCTATTGTAAATAGTGCTGCAATGAACATTGGGGTGCTTGTGTCTTTTTGAATTATGGTTTTCTCTGGGTATATGCCCAGGAGTGGGATTGCTGGGTTATATGGTAATTCTATTTTTAGTTTCTTAAGGAACTTCCATACTGTTCTCCATAGTGGCTGCATCAATTTACATTCCCACCAACACGGCACGAGGGTTCCCTTTTCTCCACACCCTCTCCAGCATTTGTTGTTTGTAGGTTTTAGGATGATGCCCATTCTAACAAGTGTGAGGTGATACCTCATTTTAGCTTTGATTTGCATTTCTCTAATAATTAGTGATGTTGAGCATCTTTTCATATGCCCTTTGGCCATCTGTATGTCTTCTCTGGGTCTCTACTAGGTCTTCTACCCATTTTTGAATGGGTTCGTTTTTGTAATATTGAGCTGCATGAGTCTTTATATATTTTGGAGATTAATCCTTTATCCATTGATTCATTTGCAAGTATTTTCTCCCACTCTGAGGGTTGTCTTTTTGTCTTGTTTAGAGTTTCCTTTGCTGTGCAAAAGCTTTTAAGATTCATTAGGTCCCATTTGTTTATTTTTGTTTTTATTTCCATTATAGTTTCCTCTAGAAGGTGGGTCAAAAAGATCTTGTTGTGATTTATGTTAAAGAGTGTTCTTCCTATGTTTTCCTCTAAGAGTTTTATAGTGTCCAGTCTTACATTTGGGTCTTTAATACATTTTGAGATTTATTTTTCTGTATGGTGTTAGGGAGTGTTCTAACTTCATTCTTTTACATGTAGCTGTCCAGTTTTTCCAGCACCACTTATTGAAGAGACTGTCTTTTCTCCATTGTATATCCTTGCCTCCTTTGTCATAGATTAGTTGACCATAGGTGCGTGGGTTTATCTCTGGGCTATCTATCCTGTTCCATTGATCTATATTTTGGTTTTTGTGCCAATACCATATTGCCTTGATTACTGTAGCTTTGTAGTATAGCCTGAAGTCCTGGAGTCTGATTCCTCCAGCTCCATATTTTTTTCCCCTCAAGATTGCTGTGGCTTTTCAGGGTCTAATGTGCCTCCAGATAAATTTTAAGATTTTTTGTTCTAATTTTGTAAAAAATGCCATTGGTAATTTGATAGGGATTGCACTGAATCTGTAGATTGCTTTGGGTAGTATAATCATTTTCAAAATATTGATTCTTCCAATCCAAGAACATGGTGTACCTCTCCATCTGTTTGTGTCATCTTTGATTTCTTTCATCAACTGTCTTATAGTTTTCTGAGTACAGGTATTTTACCTCCTTAGGTAGGTTTATTCCTAGGTATTTTGTTCTTTTTGTTGCAATGGTGAATTGGATTGTTTCCTTAATTTCTCTTTCTGATCTTTCGTTGTTAATGCATAGGGATGCAAGAGATTTCTGGCATTAATTTTGTATCCTGCAACTTTACCAAATTCATTGATTAGCTCTAGTAGTTTTCTGGTGGCATCTTTAGGATTTTCTATGTATAGTATCATGTCATCTGCAAACAGTGACAATTTTACTTCTTCTTTTACAATTTGTATTCTTTTTATTTCTTTTTCTTCTCTGATTGCTGTGACTAGGACTTATAAAACTATCTTGAATAATAGTGGCAAGAGTGGACATCCTTTTCTTGTTCCTGATCTCAGAGGAAATGCTTTCAGTTTTTCACCATTGAGAATGAGGCTTGCTGTGGGTTTGTTGTATATGGCCCTTATTATGTTGGGGTAGGTTCCCTCTATGCCCACTGTCTGGAGAGTTTTTATCATAAATCAGTGTTGAATTTTGTCAAAAGCTTTTTCTGCATCTATTGAGATGATCATATGGTTTTTATTCTTCAGTTTATTAATATGGTGTATCACATTGACTGATTTGCATATATTGAATAATCCTTGCATCCCTGGGGTAAATCCCACTTGATGATGGTGTATGATCCTTTTAATGTGTTGTAGGATTCTGTTTGCTAGTATTTTGTTGAGGATTTTCGCATCTATCTTCCTCAGTGATATTGATCTGTAATTTTCTTTTATTGTAGTATCTTTCTCTGGTTTTGGTCTCAGGGTGATGGTGGCCTCCTAGAATGAGTTTGGGAGTGTTCGTTCCTCTGCAATTTTTTTGGAAGAGTTTGAGAAGGATAGGTGTTAGCTCTTCTCTAAATGTTTAATAGAATTCACCTGTGAAGCCATCTGGTCCTGGATTTTTGTTTGTTGGAAGATTTTTGTTCACAGTTTCAATCTCAGTGCTTGCAATGGGTCTGTTCATATTTTCTATTTCTTCCTGGTTCAGTCTTGAAAGGTTATGCCTTTCTAAGAATTTGTCCATTTCTTCCAGGTCATCCATTTGATTGACATAGAGTTGCTGTAGTAGTTTCTTAGGATGCTTTGTATTTCTGGGGTGTCCATTGTCACTTCTCCTTTTTCATTTCTAATTGATTTGAGTCCTCTCCCTCTTTTTCTTAATGAGTCTGGCTAATGGTTTATCAATATCAATTTTGTTTATCTTCTCCAAGAACTGGCTCTTAGTTTTATTGATATTTGCTATTGTTTTCTTTGTTTCTATTTCATTTATTTCTGCTGTGATCTTTATGATTTCTTTCCTACTACTAATTTTGGGTTTTGTTTGTTCTCCTTTCTCTAGTTCCTTTAGGTGTAAAGTTAGATTGTTTACTTGAGATTTTTCTTGTTTTTTGAGGTAGAATTGTATTGTTCTAATCTTCCCTTTTAGAACTGCTTTTGCTGTTCTAAGAGGGAAGGTTTTGGATCGTTGTGTTTTCATTGTCATTTTTCTCTAGGTATTTTTTGATTTCCTCTTTGATTTCTTCAGTGATATCTTGGCTCTTTAGTAACGTATTGTTTAGCCTCCATGTGTTTGTGTTTCTTACATTTTGTCCCCTGTAACTGATTTCTAATCTCATAACGTTGTGGTTGGAAAATATACTTGATATGATTTCAATTTTCTTAAATTTACTGAGCCTTGATTTGTGACTCAAGATGTGATCTATCCTGGAGAATGTTCCATGAGCACTTGAGAAGAAAGTGTGTTCTGCCACTTTTGGGTGGAATGTCCTATAAATTTCAATTAAAGCTATCTGGTCTACTGTGTCATTTAAACCTTGTGTTTCCTTGTTAATTTTCTGTCTGGATGATCTGTCCATTGGTGTAAGTGAGGTGTTAAAATCCCCCACTATTACTGTGTTGCTGTCGATTTCCTCTTTTTTTTTTTTTTTTCTGTAAGTGGGTCTCTCACTGTTGTGGCCTCTCCCATTGTGGAGCACAGGCTCCAGGTGCGCAGGTTTAGTGGCCATGGCCCATGGGCCCAGCCGCTCCACAGCATGTGGGATCTTCCTGGACCGGGGCATGAACTTGTGTCCTCTGCGTCAGCAGGCAGACTCTCAACCACTGCACCACCAGAGAAGCTCATGATTTCCTCTTTTATAGCTGTTAGCATTTGCCTTATGTATTGAGGTGCTCCTGTGTTGGGCACATATATATTTATAATTGTTATATCTTCTTCTTAGGTTGATCCATTGATCATTATGTAATGTCCTTCCTTGTCTCTTGTAACATTCTTTATTTTAAAGTCATTTTATCTGATATGAGTATTGCTACTCCAACTTTCTTTTGATTTCCACTTGCATGGAATATCGTTTTCCATCCCCTCACTTTAAGTCTGTAGGTGTCCCTAGGTCTGAAATTGGTCTCTTGTAGACAGCATATATATGGGTCTTCTTTTTGTATCCATTCAGCAAGCCTGTTTCTTTTGGTTGGAGCATTTAATCCATTCACAGTTAAGGTAATTATCGATATGTATGCTCCTATTACCATTTTATTAATTGTTTTGAGTTTGTTTTTATAGGTCCTTTTCTTCTCTTGTGTTTCCCACTTAGAGAAATTCCTTTAGCATTTGTTGTAGAGCTGGTTTAGTGGTGCTGAATTCTCTTAGCTTTTCATGTCTGTAAAGCTTTTGATTTCTCCCTCAAATCTGAATGAGATCCTTGCTGGGTAGAGTAATCTTTGTTGTAGGTTCTTCCCTTTCATCACTTTAAATATATTGTGCCACTCCCTTCTGGCTTGTAGAGTTTCTGCTGAGAAATCAGCTGTTAACCTGATGGCATTTCCCTTGTATGTTTTATGTCATTTTCCCCTTCTTGCTTTTAATAATTTTTCTTTGTCTTTAATTTTTGTCGGTTTGATTAGAATGTGTCTCTGTGTGTTTCTCCTTGTCCTGCCTCGGACTCTCTGCACTTCCTGAACTTGGGTGGCTATTTCCTTTCCCATGTCAGGGAAGTTTTCAACTATAATCTCTTGAAATATTTTCTCTGGTCCTTTCTCTCTCTCTTCTCCTTCTGGGACACCTATAATGGAAATGTTGGTGTATTTAGTGTTTTCTCAGAGGTCTCTTAGGCTGTCTTCATTTCTTTTTGTTCTTTTTTCTTTATTCTGTTCCGTGGTAGTGAATTCCACCATTCTGTCTTCCAGGTCACTTATCTGTTCTTCTGCCACAGTTATTCTGCTATTGATTCCTTCTAGTGTATTTTTCATTTCAGTTATTGTATTGTTCACCTCTGCTTGTTTGTTCTTTAATTCTTCTAGGTTTTTGTTAAACGTTTCTTGCATCTTCTCGATCTTTGCCTCCATTCTTTTTCTGAGGTCCTGGATCATCTTCACTATCTTATTCTGAATTCTTTTTCTGGAAGGTTTCCTATCTCCACTTCATTTAATAGTTTTTCTGGGTTTTATCTTGTTCCTTCATCTGGTATATAGTTCTCTGCCTTTTCATTTTGTCTATCTTTCTGTGAATGTGGTTTTTGTTCCAAAGGCTGCAGGATTGTAGTGCCTCTGCTCTCTGTCCTCTGGTAGTTTAGGCCATCTAAGAAGCTTGTGCAAGCTTCCTGATGGGAGGGACTGGTGGTGGGTAGAGCTGACTGTTGCTCTGGTGGCAGAGCTCAGTAGAACTTCAGTCTGCTTGTCTGCTGATGTGTGGGGCTGAGTTCTCTCTCTGTTGGTTGTTTGGCCTGAGGCTACCTAGCACTGGAGGCTACAGACCCTTTGGTGGGGCTAATGGCAGACTCAGGGAGGGCTCATGCCAAGGAGTACTTCCCAGAACTTTTGCTGCCAGTGTCCTTGTCCCTGAGGTGAGCCGCAGCCACCCCAAGCCTCTGCAGGAGACCCTCCAACACTAGCAGGTAGGTCTGGTTCAGTCTCCTATGGGGTCACTGCTCCTTCCTCCTGTTGCTGATGCACACACTACTTTGTATGTACCCTCCAAGAGTGGAGTCTCTGTTTCCCTCAGTCCTGTTGAAGTCCTGCAATCAAATCCCACTAGCCTTCAAAGTCTGATTCTCTGGGAATTCCTCCTCCCATTGCTGGACCCCCAGGTTGGGAAGTCTGATGTGGAGCTCAGAAACTTCAGTGCCAGTGGGTGGACTTCTGTGGTATAATTTTTCTCCAGTTTGTGTGTCACCCACCCAGCGGTCATGGGATTTTATTTTGTGATTGCGCCCCTCCTACCATCTCACTGTGGCTTCTCCTTTGTCTTTGGATGTGGGATATCATTTTTGGTGAGTTCCAGTGTCTTCCTGTCAATGACTGTTCAGCAGTTAGTTGTGATTCCGGTGCTCTTGCAAGAGGGAGTGAGTGCACGTCCTTCTACTCTGCCATCTTGAACCAATCTCCATACCACTTTTATATGTTTTAAAGAACTGAGTCTGTTCCAGGAACTCTGATAAGTGTTTTCCATGAATTGTTTCATCCCATTCTCTCAAATGCAGGAGTTAAGAAGTTAAGTGTTAAGAAGTTTTTTTTTTCCCTAAATTACACAGGTAGTAAAGGGCAGAAATCATAGCAAGCCTGATTGCGTTTATAGCCAAAAAGTGTATGCATATATGTGTGTGTGTGTGTGTGTGTGTGTGTGTGTGTGTGTGTGTGTATAAATATATAATCTCCCAAAGTCACTGACTTCACGTCATATTCACTGATGCTGCTATAGTCCAAGACACCATCATCTCTTCACAGAACTATTGCCAGGATAATCTATCTCTGCCTCCTCTCCTGTCTCTCTGAAATTCATAATCTATACTTGTGCTGTCCAGTATAATAGTCACTGTCCACATGCAACTTCTGAGCATATGAAGTGTAGCTAGCATACACTAGATTTTGAAGACAATATCAAATAAGAGAAAAGGTATGCAAAATATTTAATTGATAATTTTTTCCACATTGTTTATTTTTTCAGCTTTTTTGAGGTTATAATTGACAAATAAAATTGTAAGATATTTAAAGTGTACATCATGGTGATTTGATCTATGTATACATTGCAAAAGGATTCCCACCATCTAGCATCTAATTAATTAATGCATCCACCATCTCACAGATTTATTATTATTGTTACTATTAATTATTTGGGTGATAACACTTAAGCTCTACTCTGCTAGCAAATTTCAATGATATAATACAATGTATCAACTATAGTCACTATGTTTTACATTAGATCCTCAGACCTTATTCATCTTATAGCTGAAAGTTTGTGCCCTTTACTAACCTGTCTTAATTTCCCCCACTCCCAATGTCCTGGCAACCATTTTTCTATTCTCTCTTTCTAAGAGTTTGACTTTTTATTTTTAGATTCCACATATAAGTGATACCATGCAGTATTTGTCTATCTCTTTCTGGCTTATTTCACTTGCCCAAATGCTCTCAAGTTCCATCCATGTTGTCACAAATGGCAAGATTGCCAATTGGTAATTTTTTATACTGATTACATGTTAATATAATAATATTTGGGAGACAGAGGTTAAATAAAACATAATAAGATTATTTTTTCCCTTTTCTTTTCCTGTGTTAAGGTAGTTGTTAAACAATGAAAATTACCTGTGTAATTTAACTCTATCTTTTTAAGTTTGATAATAAATGCTTCTTAGTGCTTAAATCTGTTTGAAGTGAGTATTGTTACTTGAAGCCAAATACACCTTAACTCTTATAACCCACTTATTTTTCATTTCCTTGTACACTGTTTCCCAGTTTTTGATCTTTGCACTCTATCTAGTCTCTGATCTAGTCTCGTCATAGCTAGCTCCTTAGTATCATTCCAGGACAAATTGAAATGTGATTTCCTCAGGCTATACCTTCCTTGATCAATCTCTCTAAAGTAACCAGAGCTTGCCAGTCAGTCTTTATCTCATCTTGCTGTTTGTATCGTCTTCAGAGATCTTATCACCACCTGATATTTATTTTGTGATTACTTTTTAGTTTGTTTTCCTTCAATAAAATGTAAACCCCATAGGTGCGTTAACATACGATATTTGTTTTTCTCTTTCTGACTTACTTCACTCTGTATGACAGCCTCTAAGTCCATCCATGTCTCTACAAATGACCCAATTTTGGTCCCTTTTATGGCTGTGTAATATCTCATTGTGTATATGTACCACATCTTATATTAACGCATATATGCGGAATCTGAAAAAAATGGTATAGATGATCTTATTTACAAAGTAGAAATAGAGACACAGGCATAGAGAACAAAGGTATGGATACTAAGGGGGAAGGTGGGGTGGGATTAATAGGGAGATTGGGATTGACGTATATGCACTTATTGATACTATGTATAAAATAGATAACTAATGAGAAACTACTGTATAGCACGGGGAAGTTTGCTCAGTGCTCTGTGTGACCTAAATGAGAAGGAAATCCAAAAAGAGGGGATATATGTACAAGTATAGCTGATTCACTTTGCTGTACAGTATAAACTAACACAATATTGTAAAGCAACTATACTCCAATAAAAATTAAAACAAAAACAAACAAAAAATGTAAACCCTGTAATATGTCAGACACAGAGGAGAGATTCAATAAATCTTTGCTGAACAAACAAACAAACATATAGGAACTTAAATAAGAGGAAGCAAATACGTCACTTTTATAGAAGAATCACTCCTTTTTCATGGACAAATATTGTCTCTATCTGGATTTATTTGTATATGAATTTGTATAGAGTCACATAAAGTATACTGAATCTTTAATTTTAGGTTTCTGAGCTAATCAGGTATCATTTTTATGAATTTTACCAAGATTTAAGTTGCCTATTTCTGTTACATTTATATAAAACCACTACAACCAACTAACAGGTAAGAATTTGAAAAATTAAGTCAAACTATGTGCTTCTGTATTCAAAAAGTGTTTATCTATTTGGATCCTTTTCCAAGTGTTTGGATGGAAAATTTAATAGTTGCATCAAATATCTGATTTATTTTGGCTCAGTATTGATACATCCCATATTTGAAAACAAGGAAGCATGATACAACAGTTCTGTAGTTAAAGTATGATGAAGGTATGTACAAGCTCCTAAGTTAGTCTGGAAGAAGGATACTTCAACTGACAAAGAGTTTAGAAAGGACTCACTGAAAGGAGATTCTGGAGTCTTGTCTTAAAGAACCAGTAAATGACCATCAGCTGGACAAGGCGGAAGGAGGTCAGTTGGTGCTCTGAGTGATTTTTAGCCAAGTCCTAATGATCAGCACACTTTCATGCCTGCAATTAATTTATAATTTTCAAATCTCAGTAATTCATCATCCTCCATGCTAACTTGCTGCTTGAGCTGCTTCACAAAGTTAAGCATACACTTTCTGCTTTTCTGGTATAAGTGTTAATAAAGAGCAAAATGACACAAGGGAAAACTTCATTCAAGAGGAGGAGGAGAACCTGAGTTGCCTTGGACTTGAATAAACAGCCATAGATCACCAGGAGTTGACCTGTGTCATTTGACTGTCAGTGTCAATTAATAACAGCTCTTCCCTGGATACCTCCACAAAGTTTAGACCTGGGAACATTGCCAGAACAGATCCCCTCTTCTCTTTTCTTGACAATATTCCACAAAACTAAAATTCCTTTCATGTTTAGTCATAAAAGGACTATCAAACAAGTCAGAAGCCCAGATGTGACCATGATAAATGCAAATCAGGGCCAGCACCTCCCAGGACAGCAGTGAAATTTTGACTTACAAATTTCTCCCTATTTTTAGAAAATTGTTATCTTTGTCTTGATGGCTTCTCTGGGAGCCTCAGCTGTGATCTAGTGAAGCTGTAAACTTTCAGCCCTTATGGCTAAGACTATCTATGATGATAACTTTAAACTTCAGTGTCTGGAGGTTGGGTGTGTTGACAATAAAAAATATCAAGATGATTGACTACATTTTCAATTTTATTCCAGATTTTTGATTTTGTGTTTATAAACTTAGTTCAGGTTAGTTAATCCTCCAAAAATAAAGGCCTCATCTAGACATTTTGGCTGCAGGCTGAGTCTACAAAATGTTGCTATAGTGGGAGTGATCTATATAAACATATAACCAATTTTCCACTAACTTATATCTTGTCTAATAAAGATAATAGCTGTAAAACTCACTAACCTTCCAAGAAGAAGAAAGAAAAGCCTACAAAAATATTGCAGATGATAATAAATGTTTAAATGTCTACTCTATGCTGCAGCTTTAGTAGAAACAATAAATCTGATATTAAAAAAGAGTTAGAAATATGAAAAATATCGCATGGTAACAGAAAAAAAGATCATTAAGGAGAAATCAGAAAGATTCCCCATAAATATCAACCTGCCTTAATTACTTTTCATTAAGTTATGTTTTGATAATAAACAACTCCAAAATCTAAGTGACTTAAACTGCAAAGGTGTATTTCTTGCTCATGTATCCTGTCATCTGTGGACCAGTTTGTTCCACGTGTCTTCATTGCTCTGGGATACAGGATAAAGGAGTGACCCCTCTCTGGTATATCACATTCTCACGACAGAGAAAAAAGAATAATGGTGGAACCACAATACTTGCTGTAAAGCTTCAGCTGGGAATTGGTACATGTCATTTCTGCTCATATTCCATTGGCCAAATCACATCATATGGCCAAGCTTGATATCATTGGGGCAAAAATAATAATCTTACCACAGAGAATATACCAAGGAAGGAGCCTATATGGATGGGTCCCATGAATGGTTGAGGAGAGACAGCATATACTTGGAACCAATACACTCTACTGTACAGCTTCTTCAGTTAAAGTGGAGGGCAGTACTTTTGTTTGTGAATGTCTTTACTTTCAGAAAATGGGAAAATAATATAACAATTTCTAATCACTTGGTGGTAACTTTGGTAGCATGTATATAGGATAACAACCTTATTTAATGTTTATTTTTTAAGTTAAAATTATAACAACATTTGAAATAGAAGATAATTGGTTTGACTGCCTTTTTGCTTTTTAGACATTGAACAAGTTGACACTGGGCTTGAGTACATAAATCATGCTGATTCTGAGAGCTTAATTTCATGAAAAAGAATGTTAATTGTCATATTTAATTATGCATCCTTCCAGAATTCTTAACCTGGGGAACTTTTAAAATATAATTGTTTTCTTTTGTGAGCCTATGTAGCTTATTTTATTTATTTAAAAGTATTTGTCTGTCAAGGAAGCCATAGACTTCACCAAACTGACAAAGTGTTCAGATGGACAAAAACTGTTAAGACCCCTTACTTTATTTATGACTTTATAATTTTTCATCAGTCAATTCCTGTGTGGATTTATTCTTTCCAATTAAATTATAAGCTGAAATAAGAACTATATCTTTCTACTTCTCCTATGTCTTTCTTTCTGTAGATCAGTTAACATATTTTTAGCAGCAAATAATAAATAATAAAAGCCTATATCATCTGTCTTAGACCATGAAGTATATTTTTCATCTCACCTAGCATTTAATGCTGAGGTGCAGTGAATCTAGAACTGCATAATTTGGTGCTCAAATATCAAGGATGTACTTTCTTTCCACCTTCTTGTTTTGTCATCCTCAGCATGTCAACTTTATTCTTTGGCTGCTCCAAACTTCAAAACTAGTCACCACTATGTACAGATAGTTTCTCCCTTTTATCATTTTTATTTTAACTTAAGAGTAAAGGTAATCTTGCCCAAGTGCTCTCCAGAAGACTACCCCAGGTCTCCTTTTCCAGAATTACATCTCGGACCCATGCTGAAGCCAATTATTATTGGCATATCCAACTTAGATTTACTCTGGGCCTAGAGATAGACACTCATGAGTCACCTGGGAGGGGGTGGATTCCCAAGTGAAAACATGGAGGGCTGAAGGGCTTTGTCAGCAAGAAAATAATGGGATTAAAAGCAGTTGGCTAGGCCACCAACAGTGCTTGCTGAGATTCCAAAGACAAGTTTTTCAACCATCCAAAATGAAGAGTAGAATCCAAGTAATCATGTGTATAATTCAAACTGCAACAATCCTGAGTCATTTACATTATTTAAGCAAAAATAGTGTTTGTATAGCAAAAACTATAATGACCTGGTGAATCACTTTATTTTACTATCACAAACCTGGCACTACACAAATATTTTTTTTCAGCAATAGCAGAGAGTGTGTTTCTTCTTTCTTTATTTATATTCCACTTAATCCCCAAAAGGATTTGAGTAGGCTCACTTAACTTTGGACAAGGGTGGACATAAAAATCTCCTTAACAATGAAACCAAATAAAATGGGACAATATTTTAAAATATTCCTTTTGTTTCTTTCGTATAACTTTCCCAAATAACAGACTCAGACATGTATGAAATGGAGACATAAAAAAGATGACTTCAGACATAAATTGTCACATCAGCATTCTGTCTTGTGAATAAAATGAAGAAAAAATAGAGTAGAGTTCTATTAACACTCTATATTCTAGTTGAATAAAATATTTTAATCCTTGTGTGTGAATGTTAGTGCATCAAGACCAGTGTACAGTACAAACTTGAATGATTGTATTGGTTGGGACCAGACCAAACTGGATCGATTCAATTCAGTGCAAGATGTCCTGGTCATATGCAACCTGAAAGGCACATGCAAGGTGCTAGGGACACAAATCTGGTCAAGCCAAGGCGTATGAAGAAGACAAATGTATCCCCATGTACAATGAACCAGACTGTAATAAGTACTGTAATTGAAGTAATTTTAAAAGTGCCTCTGGAGTATTTAGCGAGAACTGATTCCGTGGATCAAGGTAGAGTGGTGCAATGAGAACTATCCCAGGGAAATACATTTGAACTTATCCTTGAAGGGAAAGAAAACTATTGCCTGCCTGGTAGAAAAAAGAAGGGTATTTCATGCAAAGAAAAAGCATAAGCCATGGCAAGTGTGGCTCCCTTGCAGTGATGACTCAGTGGGTCAATCCTGGGGTGAGTCATTCCAAGGAACTTGCTAGGAGCAGGAATTTTTGTCTTGACTTACAGCTCTTAAAGAACATTAAAGAAGATCTAAGTACATTTTCCACATCAACTTTTGTCAAAATCACCTGCGCTGTATGTTTCCCCACTTCCTTATAACTTGGGGAAGCTCCCAGTCTCCTACCTGAGAATTCTCTCACCCTCATCCATTTTACCCCAGTCTCACTTCTGTTTTCTCCATTTGCTCTCTCTCCAAGCCCTATGGATGTTAACCCTCTTTAGCCCTGGTTCCAAAACATGATTCAAGGAACATTTCTCTCCATCTCCCTTTCTTCCAGTCATTCTTATGCACCTGCTTATTGCCCTATATCTCAGTTCTACATTCCAAAAATCCAGAAACAGAAAGACCCTCCAAAATTGGGAGATGAAAATGATATTAAGTCTCCTCTCTGCGGGAAGTTTGTGAACTCCTACAGATTTAAAACTCTGTCCTATCACATGAGGAAGCATTGAATGCCAACTTCATCAGGCACCACCAAGCAGCGTAGGAAGAGGAAAGGCTGGAGGTGAAATTTGGTAATTGGTTTGGAGCCAGATTTTGAATTCTTGAGTATAAAGCCGGCACCACACTTCTAAGAAAGTGAACAGCCTCTCAGATCTGTGTTTTAGAGAAGGGATGTCATAGCTGTATGGAGTTGAAGGAGGCAACAATTTCTCACACCCATCCTCCTGGGCTTCTCCATACATAACTACCTCAACTGATGGACTTCTGCACTGATGTAGAAAGCCTGTGCTAACTTTCCCAAACAAACACTTAAAGTTGATAAAGACCAATAAGTGCAGTTGCACTGAATCAGTTGCCCACTCTAACTTCCAGGTCTCTTTGTCAGGCTTCTAGCAATGAGAAGTATTGACTATAATTCTTCCCCATACAACCTTCACTTTCATACACGTGAGTAGGTTGATTATTGATTCTGTTAATTCCTGGCTGTATCATCCTAGGCATGTTACTTAATTCCTCTAGACGGTAAATACTTACTGCAAAACACCTAGAACAGTTCTGGGCAGAAAGACATTGACCAAGAAATACAGGCTCCTTTCTTCCAGTACTGAACTGGAGGTAAGCATTACCTGGAATCACAATTGAAGGGCACTAAAAAGAGGAAGGAGTCACAGACCCTCTTTGCTTCCCTGCCGGGTTTTGGTTTCCATCAAGCACTTGTCTTTGGTGTCCCTTAGGAAAGAACAGGCCTCCTCAGATAGTACAGAAACAATCCCATTGAAGGAAGCACTGCCCTCCTGGAAGCATCAGGGATGTAAAATTCTACTGCTTTTCCTGAGAACTAAACAAGGTTATTGACTAATGAACAGCATTCTATCAATAATTTTTGGTCTCTTTGGATGGATACTATTAAATTCACAAAGCACATCTCAACAATAATAACAACAATAATTTTAATGTACTCCCACTTTCCCAGGCTCCTCCCATCCCACTGTCTAAAGCCAACTATTTGACCCTCTCATCCAGTATCCCTGTCCTTTGAACACCTCTACCTCTGGTTCTTCATTTCCAGCCTTTGGGGATCCAGTTCCATGTCAATATATTAGTAGGAGAAAATGACTTAGTGTGATCTGACCCAGGAAATGCACAACTGCATTTCCAATCAAATCTTCTGAAGACATAACACCTGTCTTATTTCAAAGGCCAACTCTACTGGCCAAAAGTCAATCAACCCAGCAGGTGAGATAAGCAGAGCTTAAAGATTCTGGGACAAGGGACCTTTGCTATCATATTTATAGTAAAACAAATAAATGAATGAACAAAAACACTTCTCTTCCTCTGCGGAGGGTATGTCCTGATTTGAGGATTTCAGAAACATTAAATGTTAGAAGCAGAAGAGACATTAGAAATCTTGTCCAATTTCCTTATTTTCCAAATAAGGGAACTAAGCCCCTCAAGTGACATAATTGAAATCTCAGCAGAAACCTCTCAATTCAGAAGGCCATCTTTTTGACCTTTAGTATGAATCTTCATCTTTGGTTTCTAATATGAACTTTTGATTCTGAGACATCCCGAACTATTTCACACAGTGTAGATGTGTAATTAGTGTCCTTTGATGATGCCTGGAAATACAAAATGATAAAAATTATTCCTACCCATTTTTTATTCTAGGAAAGCAATTAACTCTACCATTCACAGACTGATCCTTAAGAATTTTCAAGCAGTGCCCCCAACATTGTCCTAAAGGCAAAAATAATTGAGCAATTGGTGCTGTGTAAACATTTACATTGGCTGTCCCATGGATTATTCTGTGGTTTAACCATCAGGCATTCTGATGGCTGAAAAAGTGAGTCACTTATTTTGACATGATAGTTGGGTATTGGTGCACTTTGGGGTGTGTTTAGAGACATCACTGAATGTAGATAGGAAACCAGGAGATGTGCCAGTGTATCGACAATTAAATGATATGACACAAGACTTTGAGAGCTTACCTGCATGACATGTACAACATGTGAGAAACAATAGGAAACCTCCCTCCCTCGTCACGCCATTGGAAAGTAAAGATAAGTTACAGTAGCTGACAGAGTATTGAGTTGCGGGCTCAGTTTCACCTCATAATGGGAATTCCCTTTGAATTACATGAGAGAAGAAACCTGGTTCCTGCTTGCTGAGTTATTATCCCAGTCTCAAAAGGAGTCTCCTGGTCTCTTTTGCTGTTAATTATGTACACTCTGCAGCAGCTTAATCTAATTATGACTCTCTCCAGTGATTGCCTGATAAGACATTCCCAGGCACATGGTTTTTTCAGTTCCCTTTTCCCCAGTCTTCTCTGCCTCAACTCTCCTTCAGAAGTTATACTCAAAAAGCTCAGTAACAATTGGAATCTAACTACATTTTAGCATAACACTTACATTCATGCTTCTGTTCACACTGTAAAAGGTAATCTTTGAATGGTTTAAGCATCTGGATTCTATTATGGCAAAGTGTAGCACTTAACATGGAAGAGACTTTTTACATTTGCGTGGAATTCAGGCAGCTGCCCGAGCCACCCTTGGGCCTAGTTGTTTCAAAGAGATTTGCAACAGGCTTAAGTCAGAAATGATAAAATTGTCAAAAAACTTTGGAATTCCTTTTGGAAGACAGCTAAAAAAATAAAACCAAACCAAACCTCCAAAAGGAAAAAGGAAGAGATTTCTGCCTGCAAATTTTTAATAATACAGTTTATTGGGTCAAATACTGAAACTCCAAATAGTGTCTGCTGTGCATATCCAAGAAATGTTTCCACTTTTTTCCTCTCAAGTATAACATTGGTTTTATAGTCTTGCAGATTACAAATCACTTGGGTTTTTTTTTTTTTTTTGTAGGAATATTGGATTTTTCTTCCATTTGTCCTATTTTACTTAAATAGTCCAAACCCCTGTGGTTTGGTCATTAAAATCCAGTTGGCAGAGAGAGGCTGAATCTTTATGTTTTCCAGCTGCATTTCTGCCAGCTACACACAAGCACTGTTAGCTATATGACCGTGTTTACATTAGCCATGAGTGGGAGTTTCTTGTGATCCATTGGGTAGCACACAGAGGTGTGGGGTGCCTGAGGTCTCTGGTCTCTCTGCAGATTATTGACATCATCATCTCCAAAGAGTGATGTCAACCCAGCGGAGAAGTACCTGCCCAAAGAAAGTTATGCCAACCTTATCTCTGGTGTCTACCACTCTAATTTAGACAGTGAAATACACTGTAGGCAAATAAAAATGTCTTTGCTCTGGTTGGGCAAAAAAGGGGTAGAAGAAAAGAAAATCCTCAAGTCACACAGTGGGAAAAAGAGGGAAGCTTTTGGTTCATGCAATAGATGTTCTCTCAGAAAAGTACATTTGACCTAAGGACATTTTAGAAAAATCCATCCTGAAGTTCATATGGAATTTCAAGAGACATTAAATAGCCAAAACAATCTTGAAAAGAAGAACCAAATTTTAGGTCTCACATTTCCTGATTTCAAAACTCACTACAAGCTACAGTAAGGAAAACAGTGTGGTACTGGCATAAAGGCAGAAATATGGACCAGTGGAATTGAACAGAGAGCCCAGAAATAAACCCTCACATGTACGGTCAAATGATTTTGACAAGTGTTTCCAGACCATTCAATGAAGAAAGGACAGTCTCCTTCAAAAATTGTGCAGGGAAAACTGGATATCCACACATAAAAGAATGAAGCTGGACTCTTGCCTTATACCATATACAAAAATTAGCTCACACCGGATCAAAGAACTAAATGTAAGAGTTAAAACTGCAATAATCCTAGAAGAAAACATAGAGGAAAAGCCTCAGGACGTTGGATTTGGCAGTGATTTATTGGATAAGACACCAAAAGCGCAGGCAACAAAAGAAAAATATAGGTAAATTAGATTACATCAAAATTAAAAGCTTCTGTGCATCAAAGAAAACTATCAGTAGAGTGAAAAGGCAACCTGAGGAATAGGAGAAAATATTTGCAAATCATATATCTAATAAAGGGCTATTATCCAGAATATATAAAGAACTCATACATCTCAACAATAACAACAAAAAACAGATCGACTAAAAAATGGGAAAGGATTTGAATAAACATTTCCCCAAAGAAGATATACAAACGGCCAATAAACACATGAAAAGATGCTCAGCATCACTAATTGTTAGGGAAATGCAATGACATACCACTTCATAACTACTAGGACGGACTGCTATTATCAAAGAAACAGAAATTAAGTGTTGGTAATGATATGGAGAAATTGAAATCCTTGTGCACTGCTGGTGGAAATGTAAAATGGTGCAGCCACTATAGAGAACAGTATGTGTGTTTCTCAAAAAAATTAAAAATAGAATTACCATATGATCCAGCAATTCTACTTCTGGGTATATACTCAAAAGAATTGAAAGAACAGGCTCAAATAAACATTTGTATGCCCATGTTCTTAGCAGCATTATTCACAATAGCCAAAACTGGAAGCAAGCCAAATATTCATCAATGGACAAATGAAGTTTTAAAATGTGTTATATACGTGCAATGGAATATTATTCGGCCTTAAAAGGAAGGACATTCTGACACATGCTATAGCATGGATGAAACTTGAGAACATTATGCTAAGTGAAATAAGTTAGTCATAAAAGGACAAATACTATATGATTCTACTTATATGAAGTATCTAAAGTAGTCAAATTCATAGACACAGAAAGTAGAATGGTGGTTGCCAGGGACTGGGCAATGGGGCAATGAGGGGTTATTGTTTAATGGGTAGAGTTTCTGTTTTAAAGATGAAGAAAGTTCTGAAGATGGATGGTGGTGATGGTGTCACAAATATGTGAAAGTACTTAGTCACTGAACTATACATTTAAAAATGGTTAAAATGGTAAATTATATATTACATTATCTATATTTTACCACAATAAAAATGTATATTCAAATAACTTTTAAGATGTCCCCAGATATCCCCAACTTAGAAAAGACAGAGTCGCCTGTAGAAATAAAAGCTAGCAACTGCCTCTTCTTTAATTAGTATGTAGGTGGTTCTATACAACAGATACTTCCCTAAAATATTAATTGTCAATTAATTTCTTAGAAATCCATACTTTTAAAGTAGTAATTTTTTTCATTTAAAAAAGCTACAAAGTAAAAATATTAATAACTCAAATCTTCATCTATTGATTTCCAATACAGATTTGTATTTTTGCATATAAGCTTTCCAAACTCAGACACCCAGCTTCTGAAAGGTATGGGCCACACACAGGTGGCAAACATTATCGGTAAAGGGCCAGAGAGTAAATATTTCAGCTTTACTAACCATATGGTCTCTGTCTTACCTACTCAGCTCTGCCACTGTAGCCGGAAAGCAGAAATAAGCAACACACAAACTAATGGTGATAGCTGTGTTCTTTTTTTTTCTTTTTTTTTTTTTTTGCGGTACGCGGGCCTCTCACTGTTGTGGCCTCTCCCGTCGCAGAGCACAGGCTCCGGACGCGCAGGCCCAGCGGCCACGGCTCACAGACCCAGCCGCTCCGCGGCATGTGGGATCCTCCTGGACCGGGGCACGAACCCATGTCCCCTGCATCGGCAGGCGGACTCTCAACCACTGCGCCACCAGGGAAGCCCGATAGCTGTGTTCTAATAAAGCTTTCTTTACAAAAACAGGTGTTGAGTAGGACTGACTATAGTTTGCTGACCACACGAGGTCTCGGATTCTTGCTAGAAGGGTCTGATGAAACTGCTCCAGGGAAGTGATAACTGAGTGAAGTCAGGAAGAACAAGGAAATAAGACGTTATACAGCAAACGTGGCTGGAGGTGGGTGGGGAGGGGCGTGGGGATAAGAGTAGAAAGGAATGGGGGGAAAAGGGGTCCTCCAGCAGAGGAAGACTCACATGTGGAGACCCAGAGGCTAAATGGTGCTGGGTGTTTCCAGAACACTGGTGCTTCTGGAGCTCACGGTGGGCACGGGGGTGAGAGGTGAGGTGATGGAGTGAGAATAGTCAAGAGTGTATGCGAAGGCTTTTCAGCCAGCTGAGACCCAGAGGCTTATGAAGGCTGAGGAAGGCAGGGGGAGATGAAGCTGAACAATCTGTTTCGAATTAAAGGCTTTAAAGAACTTCTGAATTCAAAACTGCTCTAAGCAGTTTTGACAAACCAATGCCCAGTGAATCACCTTACCAAGGAGGAAAGCTTGTTCACCATTAGTTATTGATCTGTTGAAGAGAGACACAAATTCTTAATTCAAACCATTTCCATTTTTGCTTGGAGACCAACTAGCAACATAGTATACATTTCATTGTAATAGCTCAGTATATATAGTATATATGTCTTTTCTATCCTTTAAGCCTGGCTATAACATTTGCCAGTAAGTGACATAAGTAAGTCTGTAAAAAATGTCATGAAGGACATTTTGGTGACTTTTTTGAACCCCTAATTCACTCTTCTTCAAACTTTTGGTCAACTCTCAGTAAAGCTATTGCCGCAAATTGATTGTGGAATCACCCTAGGCAAAGTGTAGGACAGCAAAGCACAGTCCAAGAGTTATCCTCTGTCCTGGGCATGAGGGAAGGAAAGAGGGGGAGAGCAGACCCCTGGGGCAGGGCTGCTTCTGCAGCCTCAGACCGGATGAGCACTGTCTGGCATGAGAGAGGCACACTGTCCCTCCACTGGCCTGGGATATTCAACCAGTCTTCAGGCAGTTTTTGCTGTGATTAACTGTAAAGGGGGCCCGGGGCTTTACAGCTTTGAAGGTCCAAGCTTGAGGACATTCTTGGTGGGCTCAGGAGGGTTTCTGTTGCGTATCAGGAAGTGTGTCATCTAAGTTACTATCAGGAGTTCCAGGACAGAACTGAATTTTTGGTCCTACATTACTTCACCCACCATTTTGTTACTTCTCTTGCTTAAAAAAACATTGAAAAACAAACATTATATGTATTTATATATAAAATATAAAATATACTATACAGTTATTATCTCATGGTTATTTATTAATATGTAATATATCAATATACCATGTTAATTAATACTAATATAACTAATATTATATATTACATATTTTATATATATATATATATATACTCCTTGAGCAGCAGTGTACTTCATCAAACACACCAGGTACCATTTATATATAAATATATATTATATATTATATATAGTATATGCAATATATAATAATGTATTATACTATTCTGTACTTACACTATTATACTATATTATATACTTCATACAAATTATACTTTATAGTATAATTATACTATATTATTATATGTTATACGTACTATATATTACATATACCATATAATATATTATATGTATGTACTCCAGGAGCAGGAAGGCTCTTCCTCAAACACACCAGGTGCCGTTTAGCTTCTGGATTTCCACGTGTGAAGGTTCCTTTGCAGGAGAACCTTGTTGTATATTAGTGGTGAGTGGGATGAGAAGTACCTTTAAATTCCTATTCATTGTTTGTTTAGACACATAATGATTTGAGAGGAGGTTAATGGAACGTGCCTGCCGTATAGGTCAGAAAATATTTCATGCATGTCTGTTCTGTCAGGGTGCTATGCTCTAATCATTGACTGAAAAGACCCGTTGTTAATTTTGAAAGGATCTTAGAAGAGAGGAAAGATTGTCCATGCCCACGGGGTTCAGAGAGTAGTCACCACATGGTGAAGAAGCAGCAAGGACGGGGCTGACAGGCAGGAACTGGCCAGTGGCCATCCCAGAGGCCCTGGCAATAGAGCATATATATGGCTGGGTGCTAACAACTGCACCACAACTGTGCCCAAAATGTTGCCTACATTATTTACTTAATCCTTAAAAAAACTTTGTGATGTAGTTGTCATTTCTAGCCTTCTTTTATCAGTGAGGGAATTAAAGCTCAGAGGGGTTAAAAAATGTTTCAGTTTAGGTCCTCCGAGAAGACAGGATAGATGTGCAAGAGATTTATTGAGGAAATCGCTGTGAGAAATAAAAATAAGGGCGCAGGAGTAAGCATGGAGAATCTTCAGACCACAATGCAGGTTGGATGCTGTGAAAGGAAGAGAGGGAAGGAAGGCTTGAGTCAGAAGAGCTCAGACGACAGCACAGTGCTGACATAGCTCCAGCCAGGCCAATGCTCACTGGAAGATTCCTGGGTCTGGAAGGAATGGGCAGCACTGTTAGCCCTGCCACGTACAGTTCCTTGCTGGGAGCAGCCCCCAAGGGAAAGGTGGCCTTGGCACCAGCATGATGCTGGATCCAAAGGCATCTGGAGGTTGTCAGCCAACTAGTTCCCTGTAGCAGGTTCTCCTGGAGGAGGTCTGAGCAAACATCCCCATGATGTCTGTATGAGGTTATACAGATTACAGGAAGTGGATCTGATCACGGGCTGCCTGTGCCTCCACTCAATAAGCATTATACTTTGGCATAATATTCATCCATAAAAAAGAACAAAGTTTTGCCATTTGCAGCAACATGGATGGACTTGGAGGGCATTATGCTAAGTGAAATAAGTCAGAGAAAGATAAATACTGTATGATATCGCTTATACATGGAATCTAAAAAATACAACAAACTAGTGAATGTAACCTAATAGAAACAGACTTGCAGATATAGAGAACAAACTAGTGATTACCAGTGCAGGGGCAATATAGGGGTGGGGGAGTGGGAGGTATGAACTATTGGGTGTAAGACAGGATGTGTTGTACAACATGGGAAATATAACCAGTATTTTATAATAACTGTAAATGGAAATTAACCTTTAAAAATTGTATAAAAATAAATTGATACTCTGTAATGACCTATAGGGGAAAAAAATCTAAAAAAGAGTGGATATATGTATATGTATAACTGAATCACTTTTCTGTACACCTGCAACTAACACAATGTTGTAAATCAAATGTACTTTAATAAAAATTAAAAGAAAAAAAACCCTAAAAAAAATTCAGCATTACACTTTGGTGTGAAGCCTTCCTTGAAATAGGTCAAAGAAGTAAAAAATCAATACAAGTATTTTAACACTGTATTTGCCATATATTGGAGATTGGCACACTTTTTCTCTAAAAGGCAAGATAATAAATATTTTAGGTCATGTTGGCATATAGGGTCACTATCACAACTACTCAACTTTTCTACTGTAGAAGAAAACAAATGGGACTAGTTGGGTGCCAATAAAACTTTATTGACAAAAACAGACACTATGTCAGATTTGACCAGAGGCCATATTTTGCCAACCCCAGCTCTATATGATAAGAAACAGAAGTCAAATCAAAGAGAAAACAAAAGGGTAATACTCTGTAGAAGATTAAGACATGAGGGCCCATAATCAGGTATATCAGCTTGTTTCCTTCACAATTTTTTGGCTGTCATGGAGATTCACGTGCAGTCTCTATTTCCTATTCAAGAGAAATAGGAAACAAATAGGGCAAAATAGGAAACATTTCTTCACGCTTCTGACACGTTCTTTCCCTGCACCAGGAAAACAACCAAAGTGGGCCATGGGTGAGATAGTGATATGGACTCTGCCATGCATTCATGCTGGAGTGACAATAAGGGGGAGATGCAGAACATGAAATATGAGGGGACCTTCATGAAGGGATTTTGAGGGGGACAAAGATTTCTTTTTTGAAATTAACGTTAGAGATCATACATTCATTCATTTAATACTTATTAAGCCCCTTTCATCTTGACCCTGTACTGATGCTAGAGATGCAATAAGAGCTACATCATGGACCCAACCCATGACGAGGTCCCAGTCCACTGTGGGAGAGGAAAATACAGCACAGTAGGAGCTGTGATATAGGAAAGCACATGGTCTCTATGGGCCTATGTCTTGGAAGATACTCTCCTGGATGGTCCTTCTTCCCTTGGAGACACTATAAATCTTGCCTCCACCAGCTCAGCTAGGTATGGAATTTATATCACCTTTTTTTCTGACAAGAGGTCTATAGTAACACATGAGGAGCCTGTTGCCTGGTGGGGGTTGATTCACAGAAGAGGCACAGGAAAGATGAGCAGTTTGAAGGTATGCGACCTGCTTCAGAGTTTTGCAGAAGGTTGCCCTAGAAACATGGATAATCTGACTATACATGACATGAATTCCCTTCAAAGGGAAGGCAAGTTCCTATAGGGCCAGGAAAGAGTTGGGGAGCCACAACATAGGGGATAATCCCCTGGGGGTAGCTGGCTGCTCCTCAGGATAGGGGGCTCAGGATAGCTTTTCCTCATTTCAGATTGTAGCCCAAGTTGCCTTGTGTTAAAATAAGAAAACATATACAGTTGACCCTTGAACAACGTAGGGGTTAGTTGGCCCTCCTTGTACATGATTCTTTTGTATCAATGGTTCAACATCATTGAATCCAACCATAATGGATCAATGTGGTACTGTATAGTCTACTACTGAATAAACTCCATGTATCAGTGGGACCACACAATTCAAACCTGTATTGTTCAAGGGTCAACTGTGCTTAAAACTACCAACCATCTGACACCACATAAAACTTAAATAAATCAGTCAGGCAGAAAACTATATATACAACTAAATTTCACTTTTATATATTTTTTTAATTTTATTGAAGTACACTTAATTTACAATGTTGTGTTACTTCCTTCAGTATAGCAAAGTGATTCCATTATACATATATATATTCTTTTTCACATTCTTTTCTGTTATGGTTTATCACAGGATATTGAATATAGTTCCCTGTGCTGTACAGTAGGACCTTGTTGTTTATCCATCCTATATAAAATAGTTTGCATCTACTAATCCCAAACTCCCAGTCCTTCCCTCTCCCAACCCCCACTTCCCCTTGGCAACCACAGGTCTGTTCTCTACATTTGTGAGTCTTGGTTCTGTCTGGTAGATATATTCATTTGTGTGATATTTTAGATTCCACATATAAGTGATATCATATGGCATTTGTCTTTCTCTTTCTGACTTACTTTGTTTCATATGATAATCTCTAGGTCCATCCGTGTTGCTGCAAATTGCATTATTCTTTTTTTATGGCTGAGTAATATTCCATTGTGTGTGTGTGTGTGTGTGTGTGTGTGTGTGTGTGTGTGTGTGTATACCACATCTTCTTTATCCAAAGTTTGGACAAACTTCTTTGTCCAATGTTTCTCCATGGACATTTAGGTTGCTTCCATGTCTTGGCTATTGTAAATTTTACTTTTAAAACATGATTGTATAAATATGGGTTTATGCATAGCTGAAAGTAGAGAATTTAGCAAATAGAGGAATAGAAATTATACACATGGAAAAAACCAGCTTATTTCAAAAACATCGCCAACTCTAAACAAAGGTGGAAAAAAAATGCTTAAGTCAATGCAATATTTTTGCTGCTCAGATGAGATTGCAATTGCATCTAGATGATAGCATTGTGAAAACATTGGTGAAAGCTGTAAATCACATATATGCTTCTTAAGTTTTATATCTTGAAAGACTATCTGGATTGTTGACTAAATTAAACAACAACATCTCAAGCTTTGGTCCCATATAGACTGAGTCTCAGTTTCCAGACTGGCATACTATCACTTTCTGGTTTAGGAAAGTTTTGAATTCCAGATCATTCCCACTACAGTATATTCATTTGCCTTTATATAACAGTTGATCCTTGAACAACACAGGTTTGAACTGCATGGGTCCATTTATACTTGGATGTTTTTCAATTAAGGTATTGGAAAATTTGGAAAGGATTTGCAACAATTTGAAAAAACTCTCAGATGACCCATATAGCCTAGAAGTATCAAAAAATTTAAAAGTTAGTTTTGTCATGAATGAATGAAATATATGTAGATACTAGTCTGTCTTTACATAGGCATAAGGTGAATGATATTTAATATAAAATTAATAATGCATTAGTTTTCTTAGTGTTTTAACTTCGCTTTCAAAGAATTACATTACTGTACAGTATGCCTCTCCCCTTGGAGAAACTGCATTATCAGCCTATCATCACAGGTCAGTGTGTTTTTTAAAAATGTGACAATGTTTCCAATGCTGTACTATGAATATGAGTGTAATATTGTAAGCCATAAAAATTTTATAATGATTCATTCCTTAGTGTATAGGCTAGGCTACCGTGACACAATCATATCAATTACACTAGGCTACCATAACACAATCTTACTGCTGCTTCTTCATTGTCAATGTTATTCTTCATTATCAATTATACATGTCAATAAATATAAATTTATTTTTCATATTATTTTTTGTTTTCGATGTCTAGTGTTAGTAATACCCATAACAGCTACAGTATTTTGTATCATGTAAGACAGTATTGATGTAGGTACTGACAGATAATTCATCTTGTAAACAGGCAATGTAAACTTATAGATATTAATAAATACATTGCAGTACTGGTAAATGTATTTTCTCTACCTTCTGATTTTCTTTATAACATTTTTTCTAGCTTACCTTATTGTAAGAATACAGTATTTTTGTATAATGTATACAGTATATAATACACATAATATACAAAATATGTGGTAATTGACTGCTTATGTTATCAGTAAGACTTTCAGTCAATACTAACTACTATTATTAGTAGTAAAGTTACACTCAGATTTTCAACTGTGTAGGGGTTCAACACCCCTAACCCCTGCATTTCACGGGTCAACTGTACTTCCTCACTTTATACTTTACCCCAAACTCAAGTCAGCCCCTTGAGTTCTGAGATATGAAAAGAATCATATTCACAGATATTTTGAGTTGAGACTTCAAAGTTCTGAAAGTGGAATGTAAAAAAATTGTATTGAAATTGCAATAAGTGGGAAATATAGCCATTTATTTAAAATACTTTAACTGCTTGGGCTGGTCATTGTGCTCCTCAGTTCGAATGCATTGCTGTACTACTGTAGGTCAGTATACTTTAGGTGGTGTTAGCAACTCAGAAAATGCACACAACATCTCTAATGGAGTTCTTGGCCAATCACTTGATTACATCTCCTGATATTCAACAGATGCCTGTAACCACATGGCAAACAGATCTCCTCCATAAGAGTTCACCATAATAGTAAATTGGAACTAACACAGGGACCCATGCATAATATTTAATAGAAGCAGAAATTATGAACAGCATAACTCCAGGGTCTATTACTGCCCGAGCTGTCTCAATTTTTGTGGTAGCATATATTTGACTGACCAAATCAATGTGTATTTGTTGTCAGATTCTTTTTGGCACAGTAAGCCAGTGGAATATTCTAGGTGAGCTTGATTTAGAATAGATACAGCAGACTGACTCTGTGGCTTTGGAACTTAGTAAGAAGAGAAATGAGTTATGATGTCATTCCTGTCTACATATGATTCATTTTCTGTTAAGACTACAGCATTTTTTTCAAGTAGAAAGGCTTCTTGGGATAGTATCTCACCACCCCCTCCTCTACCTTGCCAACTTTCCCCTCTTCTTCTCTACTGTTTCCCTCCCCTTCACAGCGCACACATCTTATACGAACAAGTTTCACTTGAAAACTGACGAAAACTCCAAACAGAAGTGAGACCAGAGTAACAAATAGAAACGTCCATCCTCATCTTTACCAGTACCTCCAAACTCTTTTGTGATTAATTCATGGGAAAGGTGGAAGAAAGTAAAACAGAAGGGGCAGTGCGGAGAAATCTTAGAGTCGCATTGTCCCAATGGCAAAGTTTTTAATGGATAAAGGAAACTATTGAGAGATGACACTCTTGCCAAGTTTAAAATTTTTGTACTTGTACTATAATTAGCAAGGAATATCCACCTGCTGTTTCAATCACACAAAATGTTCTCCTTGGTGGCTCTCAAACTGTGTTTGAATGTTGTTTCTGTTAGTAATCAAGAAGCATTTGGGAGGCATCTCAGCAGTGGCTTTTAGGAGAAGATATTTGATTCCTCTCTTTATATATTCTAGTTTATTTCAAAATTTTCTCAGGTCAAAGGTAATGTCAGTAGATCAAAGGAAAATGCACAGAGTAAAATCCAGAATCAGATGAACTGTCTGATTATGATTTTTGGTTAAAAAAGTATTTGAGACAAATTTTGTAAAATTTTTAAATGGCATCAATTATAGTGTAATAACGCATTTAGTGAGAAACTTAGCAAACATGAATCAGTTCAAGACCTACCATCTATTTATCTGTATTTTATGATTTATTTTGGTACCATAAAATATGTACAGAAATGACATACATGGAAGTCCTAAATGACCCAGCATGGATAAAATCAGGAGAAATCCATCAGATAGAAATATGTACAGCTCATCCAGAGACTAGATAGCATTCTGATGCACTTAGTGTGATTCTGTTCCATCACTAAGAGATTAGAAAAGAGGCTGTATAGTAACTCTCTGTGCCCACATACTACTGGATGTACAACTGCTCCAAATGAGATTCTACTTATCTTGGATTGTCTAGGTCATAATATTTGACTGTCAACCTTGAATGGTGGCCTTCTCTGCCCCATAATTCCTTGAAAATGGGGAGGAGGGGGTGAATGAAACTGTGAGCTGGTAGTAAATCCCCAGAGATCTGCTGGGGATTTTAAACACTCCTGTCCCAAAGTAGAGCCAACTCATTTTGAAAAGAAAGCAGAAAAAAGTTCTTATCTCACTCTATGCCTAGAGAATCCACCTTTCTTAGAGAAAGAGAAATATGCAGCCAGAATCAAATATTTATACCCAGGAATCCCATGATGTAAATCTAGTAGATACAGCCCAGAGATGGAATGACAAGGTTAAACTCAGGGGCTGCCTCTTACAGTTCCTTTAGCCCCATACCCAAATTTGTGTCCCAAGGTCACTCTAAACATTGTTTAAAAGCCTGAAGTAGACGGGTTCTAAATTGGGTCTATTCCAGCATGGTTGGCCTATCCTTGACGGATTTGGGGGCAATATATGGTGACAGAATAACTTACTTTAAAAAGTTGTTTCATTGTCACAGCATGAGTCCTGATTTGAGACGGTGAAAATAATTTAACATTATGTTTGTACATGTTAAGGAGTGTTAAGAAAGTGTTTGTGGTAGACCAGTAGGACAAATGTGGAAAAGAGCAGAGCTTCCCACATTCTGCTTTAGTTTAATTTTTTTCTCTTTGCAGTTTCATGAAGAAGGAAAGAAGAATAAAATTGTTCACAGGGACAAGAGGGTAAAGAAACAAAGACAAACAGATTTAAGAAGTAATTGTATACTATAACTTGCTAACAAAGAATTTTGTAGTTTGCCAACCTGTGTAAATTATATGCAGTTGGGAAAAGACCTCCAAGCAGAGGGAAACATAATCACTTCATCTATTTTTTTCTCAGTCAGTGTTTCTAACACTAACTCTATTGTATGACTGAAATGTACAAAAATACATTCGTTTCACAGATAGCCTTTGAAATACTCTGTTGTAGGGTCTGTGTACTCTACAACAAACTATCACCTGAGTGGTTGGAGCCCTCTAGTGGCCAGGTGCACTCCAGTCATATGGGTTTCTGAACTCTGTTCCTGGAACAATGTTATCTTCCCCTATTCCCATTGGGCAACTGGGGGGAGATTGCAGAGCCTTCTGGGTACACTTCCATAGCTCCAAATATAAATTGGGAATTCTAAAACCTACCTCTTCTGCCGATTGTCATTTCGCATTTCCATTCTTCCAAAGTGTTATACCCTTTCACTGACTTTCTGCCAAAGCTTTGAGAAGAACCTCTAGAGAATGGCTATTAATTATCATAGAGAAGTAAGAGTTCTGCACCAAGGGAAAGCATATTTATATGCTAGTATAACTCTTCCACAAAGCTAGCTATGTGGATGACTGGTGGCTAATTTGTCACAATCAATGTAATTCTCTGTAATTTGAAGATAAGTTTGAGATCCCCCCAAAGTTCTCAAGGATTATTTAGAAATTTGCCCCACAAAACATTTTTGGACATAACAAAAGTTTTCCCAGGGGATCTCTTCACATTCTCTCATTATTTCTTTCCAGGCTCCTTTATTAGCTCCTCTTTTACTGGACTTTAAAAACCTGGAGCATCTTGGGGCTCTATCCCAGTTCTTCTCTCTTCTTACTTTCTACAGTCTTAAGTATATCTGTTCCTTCATGTATTCTCTATATACCAATAAGCATTTAATTTCAAAATTGTACTCAAATATGCTTCTCGAGCTCCAGAACTGCCTACTTGGCCTCTCCTTTTAGATGTCTCACAAGAGTTTCAAGTTCAACATGAACAAAAGTGAACCTGACCCAAACCCACCCCCTCTCCAGTGTTTCCAATCAAAGCAAATGGCACAGCCTACAAATGTGGCCATCCTTGTTGAATTTTCCTCTCTTTTGGGGATGCTTTCATCACCAAGCCAGTAAATTCTACTCCTTAAATCTCCTCCGTTCCCCCTTTCTCAAGTTTAACCATTATGAGTAGCCTAGTTTAAGCCATACAAACTAATGCAATCACTTTCTAACAAAAATTTCTATATCCATTCCCTCTAACGCATTGTCTTAAAATGCACATCTGATCATATCATTCCTCTGCTTTTAACATTTTGACGGCTTTTAGGATAAATTTCCAAATTCTTACTATAGCCTCAAAAACCTACATATTCTGGCCCATGCTTATCTCTCCAGTTTCTTTTCCCACTCTCCCCCCTCATGCTCCTCTGGCCAACTATAACAATCTTTAGCATTCCTTCTTGCCTTGGGACTTTCACTGAGCTATTCCTGCCTGACACACTCTCTGCCTATACTTACCTAGCTAATCATTAATATTAACCTAGCATTTTAAAATGCAAGTGTCTTTTTGGTTAAAATATGATGTTCTTTAGCTGTGTTCTTTAGTATGTGTTCTTTAGCAGAGCCATACTTAAAAGGAAAAAAATTAAGAAAAGACTCCTGCACAGAGAGAAAGCCATCTCATCTCACCTATAACTGCTGTGTTTACACAGATGGTGTGATCTGAAAGGTTTTGCTTTGACTTGATAAGGAAACTAAAATTAAACAGAGACATTTGATTAGCTGACTAATCGAGTTGAAGTCAGTTTCCCTCAAGACAAAATCGATGTAACTCTTGCTCTACATCCCATGTGGCGAGCTTCAGTTATCTGTAATTTCCTTTCATCTAACATAAAGAGATAATAACTTGCTGAGGTCAACTTGTTTTTACTAATTAAGTTCTGTTAAACACCTTAAATGTTACTTTAACCTCTGGGTTTGAAAGAAAGTCTTAAATGCTTGGAATCATGAATCACTGGGAGAGAGGGTTGAGAAATATGTCAATTGTTCCTCACTTTCATTTTAAATGTTGTTTCCACATTTGGTTTTCTTCCTTTGTTCTTCTAACTGTACAAATTTCCTGTGAAAAATTTTGAGTGTAATGTGCTTCCTCCCAACATTTGGTATGTATAATTGGGAAGCAAATTTGGCTGGTTTCTAATTCACACACCAGCAAAGCTTGTTGCTTTCATACTTTTCATCCATCAGCCTCAACCTAAATACCACTTCCTCATAGAAAGTTTCCACAATACCTTTAGACCAGGTCAGGTGTTATTATCATGCCCACAGCAAGTTTTGTACATCCTCAACTAATTACCATATTAATTTCTGTCTTTCAGATTATGAGCTCCATGTCACATCTACCTTGTTCATTTGTTCATATCCTGCACAGAACACAGTACTCTGGATATAAGAAGCATTCAGGAGATATTTGGTGAGTGAAAAATATGTACTATTTCCTCATATGGACAGTGGTTTTCTGAGAAGACCATGCAATAAGAGAAGAAAATTATTGCAAGAATGCAGTATTCCTTACAGATTCCAAAGGCAGGAAGTGTAGTGGAGCCTGAAAAAGGCCTAGAAAAGCAACAGAAATACCACCGGAAATCATAGCAAACCCTATCTTAGACTATCCTTCTCTTTCAGTCTCTGATTTTGCTTTTCTCTATTCTCCTGCTTCATTCATATTTCTCTGTAGACTTATTCCTCTGCCTCTCCAAGCATAAAGTACAGGATGTTATCTCATAGCTCTGGAGTTTATGTGCTCTCAGTTCAAAAGACTAGTAGAGTCTAGTATGCTTTATCCTAATTCCAAACTCTAAGGAGAGGGAAAGCGTGTCTAAAATGGTTTAAGGGGACTTCACAGTGGTTAAGAATCCACCTGCCAATGCAGGGGACATGAGTTCGAGCTCTGGTCCCGGAAGATCCCACATGCCACAGAGCAACTAAGCCCATGCACCACAACTACTGAAGCCTGCACGCCTAGAGCCCGTGCTCTACAACAAGAGAAACCACCGCAATGAGAAGCCCATGCACTGCAATGAAGAGTAGCTCCCACTCGCCACAACTAGAGAAAGTCCAAGCACAGCAACGAAGACCCAATGCAGCCAAAAATAAACATATACATACATACATACATAAAATGGTTTAGGACTAGTGGTTTCCTATTCCAATCAGCTATGGCTGGAAATACAGTCTCATGGAATAAACATGATTTCAGGGGTCCATATGTGTATGTGTGTTGTGGGAGAGACATCAAACATGGAAAACACTCCCAACGTTGTCTACTACAACCGTATGTCTCCTTGAATGCTTCTGGAATGTCAGATAAATAACTATATCAATGAAAAATTTTCAGGTGTGAAATGTTATTGGTTTCTCTGCAGATGCTAATGAAACTCAGGGGAATATCTAGATTTTATAGTGATGTATTGACAAAATTTTTTCTGTCAAATAAGGAATGTGTTCATTAGTACTCACTGTTACTCTTTTATTCAAAGCATCTTTAATTTTTTAGCTTTCCCTCAAAATCATTACGTGGCTTATAAGGTCTTAACGGTAGTACACTCTAGTATATCTAACAGGACAATACCTGCAAAGTATTATTAACACTTTCAAGACTTGTAGAAATTAATTTATATTCATCAATCTAATTTCTCAACGTGTATTCAGTGGTCAAATTTTAGGGAAATTACAGAGGGACACCTTCCAAGAGTTTATACGACAGATGTTAAGATTTTGGTTCTAATACCCCTCATCCATGAAGTGGTAAATTGACTTTCCTCTACCTCATCCCAGCTCTACTTGAGTGTAGGATTCTTGTAAATTCTCTTCTCTTCACTACTTCTGTTGAAATTATCCAGGAGAAAGAATTTCTTTACAATTCTTATTGAATGTCACTAATTTTTTTCATTCTGATATCTTCTTCAGAAGGTGGGTTTTCAAGTCACTTTTAACATGCACTTATTAGACATTTCTTTGCTTGAAAAAATATGAAGCCCCTAATTTACTGCATCTCTTTTCTGTCCTTAAAGACTCATTTATACTTGCTAAAATCATGTAAAAATGAAATAATATTGACACAAATTTTCCAAGAAATTATTTCTTTTCAAACCATAATAAAGCTTAGAATAAATGATCTGCATAAACTTGGGGTCAGAATTGCTCCATCACTTTGGAAAGTGACTAGAATATAATTCTTATAATGCCATATCAATATTTTAATAATCCATACTAATAGAATTGACAGAGTATATTTAGTTATAAGAAAGATTGAGATTTCAAAAAACTTTAAAATAAAAATTTAGAACTTAAAAGTTTTTAAATGTAAATTTAATTTATAATTAAATTGGAAAGTTTTTATTTTATTTTTTTATTTTAATAATTTTAAAATAAATTTAGAATTTGTTCTAAATTTAATTTAGAAGAATTTATCTCAAACACTAAAGTTAGTTTCAAATTTGGAGCTTTGCTGTCTATCATAGGAAAAGACTATTAAAAATAGAATATACATTTTATTATGGTTATTTTTGAAATTAATTCTTTAGAGTCTAGGCTGAATATATTTTTCAGTCTTACAAATGATATGGTGAATCTTCATCATGGCATCCAGACATTTTTTACAATTGTTAACTCAAGAGTCATACTCAAAACTCTGAAGAGCTAACCATGGTCAGAGAACTTCAGTTATTCATTACAGAACCAATACATCTACAAAAGCATTTTATATCTTAACAACTGTGGATCATGTTATTAAAAATTGTCAAGTTCTGAGCCTATTGATGGTCTCTCAACAAAACAATTGCAAAGGAAAAGAAATTTAATCTAATACAAAGATATGGAATATCAATTCTTTTAAATAAAACTTTATCTCCTTTATCTTTTTGGTGAATGAAGGAAATGGAACAGGTTGAATGTATTATCACTACTAATGATTCCAAACTTTTACATATCAGGTATTATTTCATCCTTACAACAACCCTATAAAGTAGGTACTATTATTATTATCTCTATTTAAATACAAAGAAACTGGGAGGAAAGCAAATTGTAATTACATGATTTGTCAGGGTCACACAATGAACAGGAGGCAGAAACAGGATTTGAACAAAGTTACCTTTGCTCCTAAGGGTGTGTGGCTCTTAACCATTCATTATGCTATACCCTTTCTAACAGTTAAGTGAAGAATGTTTTCTATAACAAGTTTTAGCTTAAATCTTCAAATTCTCTCAGTGAAATATTTTCAATGCCCTCAAATGAAATTTTAGTGCCACAACTTTGTCAAAAAATGTTTAATTCATTAAAAAAAATATTCAATGGGTTAATTTTTATTAAAACATCTTGCTTTGAGGACTCTCATAGTAACTATTTTCATGACCTTCATGCCTTTTTTCTGATTTTTTGAAACCCATATATAGTCAATAATAAAATAAAACAAGCAAATCTGTATATACTATTACAGAGGTGACATTTACCTATGAGAAAAATAGCAGCCAACAGGTGAAATATATCATGAACATATTTGTTTCCTTCTATGGTATATTGATCTTATGGAGGGGAAATCTTTGGTGGCCATTTAACTAATGGTCACCAAAAATTTAATTAGTAGCTAATTCCTCTGTCATTTTTAGACTTCATGCTGGCCAGCAGAAGAGCTTATGCAAATAAGAAATGAGCACCAAATCTTGAAACAGATATTAAAACAGGGTGTTACTACCAAACGTAAGGTAGATAGCTAGTGGGAAGCAGCCGCATAGCACAGGGAGATCAGCTCGGTGCTGTGTGACCGCCTGGAGGGGTGGGATAGGGAGGGTGGGAGGGAGGGTCACGCAAGCGGGAAGAGATATGGGAACATATGTATATATATAACTGATTCATTTTGTTGTGAAGCTGAAACTAACATACCATTGTAAAGCAATTATGCTCCAATAAAGATGTTTAAAAAAAAAAAAAAACAGGGTGTTAAAACTGAATAGCAAGGCTTGTGCCTGGAGTTCATTTACTTCTCAGATGCTAGGACAGACCCAGTCGTACCAGTATATTTCTTTTCTTGACTTAAGCCAGAAAGATTTGTTTCTTGTCATATGCAACCAAAATACTTTAATGAATATGGAGCTAGATATTTCTGGAAACAAACACACAGTTTGGTTAAAAATGCTTTCCTTACATAGTCCGAGTTTAAAACTTGGCTCTCTGCAGGTAAGTAAGATGTGGAAGCAGCGATTTAGACAGTGGACATTATTTATCGTCCACCATATGAGGAAGGCTGGTGGGGAGTGAGAGGAGTGTACTAGATTTAGCAATTTGGAGACTAAAGCAGAGGTGAAACCTCTTTCTATTTCTGTTTAAAGAAACTGAGATTTTATTCTGTTTCAAGTGGAATGAAAAGAGCATGGATTTAAAAGCAGGATAGCACAGTTCTAACTTGCTTTTAATAGGGGATTGGTTAAATAAATTATGGTACATATACAAAAAAAGAGTGAGATAGAGCCATATGCATAAATATGGGAAAATGTTTAAGCAAATAAATCAAGTTCAGAATAGTGTGTAGAGTATAACCACATCCATGTAGGCATGCTTGCACATGCATGGAGCAAATGTTCCTGAAAGTATAAACAAGAAAATATAAATAATGGTTAACTGTTAGCAATGCAACTGGTTTATAGGAAGGAGTCAGAACTGAGGACTAGCAATTTCCATTTTGCATTCTTCTGAACTATTTGATATACGTGTTTTTTATACCATGAGTATATCTTCTATAATTCAAAAAATGAAAATAGAAGCAGTGGCATTCTTTTCACTTATTAGCCATATGCTCCAGGGTTAGTTGCTTAACCTTTGTGAACTTTAATTTATTCTTCTATGAAATAGTGATAATCATAACACCTGCCCTACTTACAGTACAGTGTTACTCTTAGCTAGGAGACCAGAGGTCCATACTCCCTAAAACCTCTAAACTTGGCTTTGCTAAGGTGATAACCCATGGACCATCTAGAATCACAGGTAAAATTCTATATACGTGAATGTACATTCTTTTTCATGGAACCTCTGAGTTTCAAAGGGACCTATAAACCAAAAGCTTCTAAACATGTGCCATAGACTATAAGCTCTGAGAGAGGACAGATTTTGTTCCTAGAACTAGGGCATGCTTGGCTATTAGAGAATAATTTGAAAGCATGAATAAGGAAATGAATAAAATGAAATCTTCATATAAAGTATTGTGAAAATACTTTATAAGCTACAGGTACTATACAAATATTAGTACTACCAATTTTTTTTATTTCCTGAGCAGTTCAGTATATATTTAGAAGTTCCCATAGTTGTGAATTTAATTTGCTAAGTTAAAGCCCCACTTCTTTTTTTTCTCTCTCTCTCTCTCTTTTTTTTTGCTGTGCCACAGTGTGTGCGGGATCTCAGTTCCCTGACCAGGGACTGAACCGGAGCCAAGGCAGTGAAAGCCTGGAATCCTAACCACTCGGCCACCAGGGAATTCCCCCCACTTCTTAAAGATGTTACTAAACCCTGCTCTTTGAACCATACCCTGGGTTATGAAGGTCTGGTAGAAGAAACTGAAAGCTACATCAAGGAAACTAGTTTATCTATTAGGTAATACACATCAACCTCAAGTTAACCTGAACTCTTAATCTAAACTCAAAGTCTAATCTATTAGCTATAATACCAAATAACAAAGAGTAAGCTACCATATAGAACTGACATTTGCTGTACAGTCTCCCTGAATAGGTTATGTGACAAGAATGCATGATAAAAGAAACATCTGTAATAAAATTAATAGCATTCTCCACTGTAGACTGCCATATTTGCATAGACTAAAAAGCAGTGAACTAGAAATCAGAAGCCTTCAGTAATCCTTAGAATTTAATTTATTATTTGATTTCACTTAATTCTTCATTTCCTCATCAATGAACTCTTAAGTGTTGGATTAGGCAATTTCTAAGGTTGGTTTTTGGTCTATGTCTCTAGGCTTTATTTTGTTGGCTCAGTAAGTCTGGAAGATAAACATAAAAATCTTATCTACTTTTTATAAATGATAAAAGTACGCTACAGGAAGATTAAAGGATTTCCAAAAGTCATACTGGGAGAGCTCATATCTTGACACTTATGTTACAATAATTCTTTCTCCCAAGGTTATAAGCAAGAAATTCAGAGCTTCCAGGAGGTGAATTATTGGCTACCAGGAAACAGCAGGGAGGCTGTTTTCTCAAAATTGACCTGGATTTGAATCTCAAATCCTTCATCTACCAATTGAGTTATCTTCACCTTAGTAAGTTTCCATTTTCATTTATAAAATAAAACAAAAATATGTGCCTTCCAGTTCATTGTGGAATTAAATGAGATAATGTGTATAAAGCACCTGCTCTGGCTTATTGATTGCTTGTCACATTCCTTCTTATCCTGGATTAACTGATTGCTCATTGTCTCATGGGTGTAAATCCAGCTTCCTCAGTTAAGAGAAGACTTTTGTCGATAGAGGGTGGAATTTTTTTCTCTCTTTTATATTTCAGCATAATGCTTAGCTTCTAAAACACTTCAGGCTCATAGATTTCATCAATCAGCTTTTTTTTTTTTTAGTAAAATTGTCCTGATATAACATAGTGTCCAATAATGAAAGCCTCTTTGAGAACTAGTCATAGGATCAAATCCAGAGGTCTTAGCACAGAGTGTGGAAAGAATAATGGGTTATACCTGAAGATTTTCAGCTACACTGTACATTTGGATGACACGACAACCAGCATCAAGTATAAAAGGCAATGAACTTTATAGCCATTTAAACTCATTGAAATTCATTTTTATCCATAAAAAAAGAATTTGGTTTCCATTTTAATATTTATTTTGATGTGTTTCTTCCAAGGTGCTGCTTCTGAAATCGTTTTGTGGTGACACCAGATGAGGGCTAGTGAGAATAAGCATTCCCAGGGAGAGATGGGTCCTCTCTTCCAAGCAAGGGTTGGGAAAGCTGACTCCACAGTGTTCAGGGAAAAGAGCTACATGAAAGGTAATGACTCTTTTGCCAAGTACTTTGAAATGAGATTGAAAATTAATAATGATAGAAAAACTGTAAAAATGAAATTCTTAAGATATCAGTGAACAGGATAGAAAGGCCAGAGATAAACTCACACACCTATAGTCACCTAATCTATGACAAAGGAGGCAAGAATATACAATGGAGAAAAGACAGTCTAGTCAATAAGTGGTACTGGGAAAACTAGACAGCTACATATAAAAGAATGAAATTAGAACACTCCCTAATACCATACACAAAAATAAACTCGAAATGGATTAAAGACCTAAATGTAAGGCCAGACACTATAAAACTCTTAGAGGAAAACATAAGCAGAACACTCTATGACATAAATCACAGCAAGATCCTTTTTGGCCCACCTCCTAGAGAAATGGAAATAAAAACAATAAAAACAAATGGGACCTAATGAAACTTGAAAGCTTTTGCACAGCAAAGGAAAACCTAAAAAAGACGAAAAGACAACCCTCAGAATGGGAGAAAATATTTGCAAATGAAGCAACTGACAAAGGATTAATCTCCAACATTTACAAGCAGCTCATGCAGCTTAATATCAAAAACACAACAACTTAATTCCAAAATGGGCAGAAGTCCTAAACAGACATTTCTCCGAAGAAGATATACAGATTGCCAACACACACATGAAATGATGCTCAACATCACTACTCATTAGAGAAATGCAAATTAAAACTACAATGAGGTATCACCTGACACCGGTCAGAATGGCCATCATCAACCAAAAATCTACAAACAATAAATGCTGGAGAGGGTGTGGAGAAAAGGAACCCTCTTGCACTGTTGGTGGGAATGTAAATTGATACAGCCACTGTGGAGAACCATATGGAGTTTCCTTAAAAAGTTAAAAATAGAACTACCATACGACCCAGAAATCCTGCTACTGGGCATATACCCTGAGAAAACCATAATACAAAAAGACTCATGCACCCCAATGTTCATTGCAGTACTATTTACAATAGCCAGGACATGGAAGCAACCTAAATGTCCCTCAAGAGAGGAATGGGTAAAGAAAATGTGGTACATATATACAATGGAATATTACTCAGTCAAAAAAAGGAATGAAATTGTGTCATTTGCAGAGACGTGGATGGACCTAGACACTATCATACAGAGTGAAGTAAGTCAGAAAGAGAAAAACAAATATCATATATTAATGCATATATGTGGAATCTAGGAAAATGGCATAGATGATCTTATTAGCAAAGCAAAAATAGAGACACAGACGTAGAGAACATATGGACACCAAGGGGAAAAGGCAGGGTGAGATGAATTGGGAAACTGGGATTGATGTATAAACACTGTTATGTATAAAAGAGATAACTAATGAGAACCTACTGCATAGCACAGGAAACTCTATTCGGTGCTCTGTGGTGACCTAAATGGGAAGGAAATCCAAAAAAGAGGGGATATATGTATACGTATGGCTGATTCACTTTGCTGTACAGCAGAAACTGACACAGCAGTGTAAAGCAACTATATTCCAATTAAAAAAAACAGCAACAAGCCTGACATATTTTAAAAAGTGAGTTGTCTTTTTTTCCTTCCTGCTATATGACGTCTCTGAAGTGTTTTGGTTTTCTTCTATTCTCTCTTGGAGTGATGGGAGATGGAAGGGTTAAGAACCATCCTCAAGGCAACCAGCCTCCCCAGTGGAGCTTGGTTTTATCTAGCCTGGGGGAGGGGTTGGGGGAATGAAACTTTGAAAGAATAATTGGTCTTATCCTAAGGTTGATTGCATCCCCAGGATAGGAGAGGACTGGGGTTTGCAAGTTCCTCCATCGGTAGTTTCCTGAACCCAGCTGGCATTAAATCACATCAACCCTGATTCCTGCTCACTCTACCTCTAAATTTTCTGGCTATCCAGACCAATAAATTCTATTTGTGCCCCTGGGGACCTAAAGACACTTTCCTAGGAGGTATATGGTGATGGATGGCGTTAAGGGAGACAACTTCTAGATCCTCAAATTCCATATGTTTACTGTTCCTTAAAACTGGTGTCTGAGAACTCGCCTGTGTTCATGACATCAGCCGGGTTCTCTTATTCCCAGGTCCCCTTACAAATTCATTATCTTGCTTGTTTACCAAAGAAAAGTCATTCTTGTCCATCCTGAATCATACTGTGGTACACTACACTGGAGTGTAAAACTCTCCAGGGAAGGAAATAAGGAACATTATGAAATATTTGTGTCTGACAAACCTCCTTTAATGACTCACCATAAACTCACATTAGAGGTTCATATCTTTCCTTGTCTTGACTATATTTCTGCTAAGGGCAAAACTTGTGCTTAAGAATGGGAGTTATATGAGCCCTTGTTGAAGTATTCTGAATTCAGAATATTTGTAGTGTTCTATGCTAGGATCACGATAATGTTTACTTTTGTCTAAAGACCTCACTCTTTAATTCCACAAGTATTGTCAAAGATTGCTTTCACCCAGAAGGATAGACTTTGTGGAAGCAAAGTGAATATAATCGATAAGAAATACTCAAGCATGTAGAACCTGATGTCATTCAGGCAGCAAACTCATGGCAAGTTCTGTGCCTTTATCTATCTATCATCTATTTATCTACCTATCTCCCTGTTTTAGGATTAGAATAATCAAGAGTCATAAAAGGTATGCTGGTATATTCCACTTTACTGCAAAACACCCTGTCTTCATTTTCCCCATTCCTAATAAAAAGAAAGAGCTTGATTAATACTTTCATTCATCTCATGTCTCAGTTACATATTTTGCATGATTTTAAAAGATAAAAAGTTTCATAATTACTTCTTATAGCTCAACATTACATTTTGAAATAAAAGAAATATCTATTAGAGTTGGTTGGTTAGCATTTTATCTTTTCTTAACCATTCACTCAGACTCAGAAAATACTTTCACTGATTTTTATCCAAAATTTGCTCTCATTTGTCAATTTTTGATCTGCATATTTATCTGTACTGTATATTTATTAGATTTGGCATACCTTAATAAAAATACATTCTGGATTCTCTTCTAAATAATGTTCATAACAAAAAAAATACTTAGTACCCTTTTATTGTCCCCATGCTTTTTAATGGCCCAGTGCCTTATCTTCTCTTTGTTATTAATTTCCACTTAACCCTGCCTCCTCCTGATAATAAATCATATTCATTCCCATATTCATTAAATAATTGAGTGAGGGAAATCCCGATACATCTATAAAGAGATTCAATAACTCTCCGATAACATTTTCATTTTTATGTTTGATATTTATTAATGAAAATACATTTCAGTTTTTGTGATCAATTTTATAGAATTATTTTATAATAGTAAACATTGACAATGAGAATTAAATCTTTGGCAGTTGTTTCAAGTTACAGTGAAATATTTTATATATCAAACAAAATTACAAGAGGATTTATAGTTTCTCAGAATTATTTTAGAAGATATGCAAGGAAAATATTTTCTAGCCCATGTGTATAACAATTCAGAAAAATTAAATAGATAAGTACTAAAATGTTTAATATGTAGCTTTGGTATACCAAGATAATATTGCTACTACTATTGCTAGTAGGAGATGTGTTTTGAGTTGATACTGTCTTTCTAGAAACAGGGATGCATTTGAACAGAGTGATTTGTGTTTTCAATCTTCTAGTGATCAGTGCCTCCATGATTTACATATTTGACAAATGCCTAGGGTGGTCAATTGTTCAGCAATAAGGAAAATCTTACATGATTATATAAGCATGCTGCCCTAGAACTTGACCTCCTATTGCAGTGCAGTGAGGCTTATTTCTAAGAGAAATGTACCCACTGGGTCTTTCCTGGACTATTCATCATATATTATTATGCAAAGTAAAAGCTGCAATAAAAAAGCTTGTTTAGAAAAAAATGGAAAGAAAAATAGAGGATTGGATTAGTTTCAACTTTTAAAATTTAACTTGTATTCTGTTATTTCCAAGGTTATGTTTGGAAAATATGAAATGCCAACATTTTATATAACGATGTCATTGCTATAAAAATCATTTTTAAAATTTTTCCTTTGAGTTTTAGTTTACTTAGTTCTGCAGTAAGCAGAATTGAGGCATTTGAATCAGAACCCAGACAAAAAGAAAGCAAATTGCCCACCATCTTAAATAAAAATTGAATGTTTTATTTTGTTTTACTTTTCAGTATCATATTTAAAACTAGAACCAGCTTGTCTAAACATGATCAGTTTTTTGAAAAGTGCATTTTCTCCTAAAATAAGTCTTCACATCAAACATAACATAAAATTTTGTAAACATTAAAGTCAATCAATCTTGGCCAAGTAGGTTGACTTCTAGTGAGTTTCCACTAATATGGTTTTGAGTATAGTTGGGTTGTCATTATCACAGCACCATCTAAAGGAAAACTCTCTCAGGAGCCAATAGAAAAGGCAAATGTAGAAATATGTGTAACTTTCCATTGTATAGCATGTATCAATTACTAAGATTAACAAGTGCTGAAAGTGATGCTTTCTGTTGTCTGTAAACATATTAATCTAGAGACTTAATTCATACTAATCTCATCTAATTATGATAAGGGGGAAGAAGTAAAAATGGAAAGAAAATAAAACTTAAGAAAAGGATTATTCTGTTCTGGGAATGAAGGATAGCGTCAGAAGGACCAGAGACATTCCCTGGAATCTATTCCTTTCCTGCCACAAACTTGTATGTCAGAATTAATAGCTCCTCACACTGTGCTTATATCTGAAAGCCAAAGAATAATTGGAACTCAAGGACCAGGACAGAGCAGAGGGGGAATGAAATCTAAGGGTCATGCAAACTAGAGAGATACAATCCTCAGGTGTAGGGACCAATCTTGAGCTTGTGACCATGAGTCATAGTAACAATAATAGTCAGAAACATCCAGAAAGTAAATGACTCATTTAATCATTTTCTCAGTGAAAACTTAAGTACACACACATGCCAGTTATTGCATTAAGCTCTAGGTATACACTGAAGAGAAGAAACAGCCGTGCCTTCTAAGGGATTACAATATAGTGACAGAGATAGACAAGAAAACAGTCACTTACAACATAGGGACCTAAAGGAGATGTTTATAATGAACTAGTATCACAGGGGACAAACATCTTCCCAGTGTTGAGGAAGCCCAGGGAGGTTTCCCAAAGAAGATGTGATGTATTGATTGATTGAGCAAACACAATTCATTCCATAACACTGCAGTTGAGATATTAATTATATAACTAGTGTCCTAACAAGCAATCCCCTTTTAGGGGAGTTACAAGTAATCTAGGCCTTTCACTTACAACATTTTGTAAATAAAGAGAACATTGTCTCATTTCTTATCATCTTTAAATAATTTGGTGTTAGAAGATGGTCTCGTCAGGTGACCACCAATTTTTTCTTAGAAAATAGAATAATAATGTGCATAATAATAACAAACATCCCTGGAGTTATACAATGTGCCTCTCCTAAACAGAGATAAGTATAGGACACTATGGAAACACACATACCAAAGAATTGACATAAATCCAAAGCTGGGAGTTGGAATCTAAAGGATAGTTGAGAAACTGGAAGAAGGAAGGGAACAGGAACCAGGGAGAAAGGAAGAGAGAGGAAATGGGTGGCTCTGTGGCAATCTAGTCTGAGGATGAAGGAGATGACGGCAGAAACAGGCAGGAGTAAGCAGTGTAGTGTAGTGCAGTGTAGGAAGCAGTTTTCCATGGAGAAAATGTGAGCAGCCAAACTGGCAAGTCAAGGAGGGGTGAGCACGTCGTAAAAGGACTAACATGGCATTCACTTTACTTGTTTGTTCATTTTTCAACCTAACTCAACTGAGTCCTCCTTGATATCAGGGAATAAGTCCTTCATGTATTTTTCATCACTCCATCTGGTATGGTGCTCTACAGTTTGTGAAAAACAACTCAATGTCAATGGGTAAAATCTTTTGTCATCAAACAAGAAACAAATACATAGACTAATAGTATTTTTCACCTTTTACACATCTGTTTTGTCATCATCTACTCAATCAACAGACATTTCCTGAGCACCTCCCTATATGAGGCATTCTCCAGATGTGGTGGGGAGGAAAAGAGAACTTGCACAGCCATAATTAGATGTCACAGTATACATCTCCATCACAATGATTCTTCTCTTGTAACATTTTAAAAAAATCTGCATGGAGTTCATACTGTACTCTTTTCTTGTAAACTAGAGAAGCTTGAGCTAGATTGAGTAGATAGCAAGGCCAAATAAATTCTCTTGAGGATTAATTAAAATATATGACATGTCATTGACCTTGTATAAATACAGGCGAATAATATCTCCAGGCAAATGGCAAACGTGGATAGTTGCTGTCTGAGGCACACTGCTTGAAAAGTCCAAGAACGATCTATCTTAGGAATAGATGTTTTTCTTGAAAGAAAAATGGTACATCTCTACCAAATAGTCAAAGGATATGTGAGTGTGTCCATGTGTGTGTGTGTGTTTGTGTGTGTGTGTGTATGTATTACTTCTCATTTCTGAAACAGAAGAATTCTCAAAAGACCATTTTCTGAAACACTAAAATTCTCAAAAAGTTTCCCGGAACAACACATTACTATAACTTGACACTATGTTTTTAGATACTACCCAATAAATGTTTGCAAGGCAGCAATAAACCTTGTTTCTAATAGTAGGGCTTCATGCTGTGCTACCAAAGTACAGAGGAAACAAGTGAGTGGAAAGCTCATATACAGTATGCAGAGGCAGCTGCATCAAAGACCTTCTGAGGCCAGTTTATTACAGTACCTCTGAGGAGGTTCAGAGGCTATCCTGATTCCTTCATCATTATAGGTCACTTGCTTCAATCCTTTCTAATAACCCCTGAATATGGAGGCATTCAGCAAGGCCACATTTGAGGTAGTCAGAGGTGTTAGTCCATTGGGTTGAAGAGCTGAAAGTTGGAATGCCTCAAGGTCTACCAATAATAAATCATGTCCCTTCAGCCTATTTTTTCTGACAGTCCGACAGCTGGTATTAACCAGCTCTGTGAGTGCCCCCAGCTTCAGGTGCCAGCTGCAACCCAATAGGCTTGAGATCTGAGAACTCCATTTTCTTAAAAGGTTATAGCGCATTTGACAGCAGGCAGAAGTCCATCTTTTAAAAGGGGAAATCAGTTATTATGCAAACCATCTTCTCTGCTTTGGGGCTAGGCACTCTTAACTGATTTTAATTTACTAAAAATTAAAGCAACAGTTTGTTTCTGATTCAAGAAGGAAAAGCTTTGAAACTGAGACAGAAATTTGAGCCATTTTGCTTGGGACTAATGCCTAGAAAAATATTTCGCTCAGGATTTGAAGCAAGTTTGTCTCTGTGGTTCAGGTATGTACCCAACAAAGTCAAAAAACTCTACTGCTCGGGCTTTCCTGGTGGCGCAGTGGTTGAGAGTCCGCCTGCCGATGCAGGAGACACGGGTTTGTGCCCCGGTCCGGGAAGATCCCACATGCCGTGGAGCGGCTGGGCCCGTGAGCCATGGCCGCTGAGCCTGAGCATCTGGAGCCTGTGCTCTGCAAAGGGAGAAGCCACAACAGTGAGAGGCCCGAGTACCGGAAAAAAAAAAAGAAAAAGAAAAAAAAACCTCTACTGCTCTTGTTAATTCTAAGTAGACTGTGTGTCACTAGTTAGGTTAATAAGCTTAGCAACTTAACACAATTGTATGACTTTGTTTTCTGGCCAGGCTTTCCTCACCTTTAGAAATACTCAAGTTTCCTTTTTCCTCAGAGACTGTGCTCTTCTAAAATCAAGCTGAAATGACCATTCTGATATTTTTAGGTTGACAAGGTGTGAAGAAGGAAAATGAAATTTAAAAGAAAAATTTTTTTAATTTATGATGAAACTCTGTGCTGAACCTAGATTGTATAGCCCATGCCTGTAACGATTGTGTCTTGTCTTTTCCTAGCAATTGATACAATGCCAAGAATACAGTAGATGTTTAAGTCTGTATATTAAATTTTTTAAAAAAGCATTTACTATTACATGACATTCTTTGAGCCCCTGTTTTCTCATCAGTGAAAGAGAATAATGACATTCACCTTACAAAGCAAATCAGTGAGGTGTGTTTTCAGCTGCAAGTAACAGAAAACCTGAATGATCCCAGCTTAAAGAAGCATCTCATACATGCACCCCGATATTCATAGCAACACAATTTAGAATAGCCAAGACATGGAAGCAACCCAAGTGTCCACTGACAGATGAATGGATAAAGAAGATGTGGTATATATATATATATATATATATATATATATATATATATATATATATATGCACACACACACACACACACACACACACAATGGAATACTACTGAGCCATAAAAAGGAATGAAATACTGCTGTTTGCAGCAACATGGATGGACCTAGAGATTATTATACTAAGTGAAGTAAGCCAGACAGAGAAAGACAAATATCATATAAAACTTATATGTGGAATCTAAAAAAATGATACAAATGAACTTATTTACAAAACAGAAACAGACTCACAGACATAGAAAACAAACTATGATTGCCAAAGGGGAAGGTGGGGTGGGAGGGATAAAATAGGAGTTGGGATTAAAATATACACACTACTAAATATAAAATAGCCAACAAGGACCTACTGTATAGCACAGGGAATAATACTCAGTATCTTATAATAAACTATGATAGAAGAGAATGTAAAAAATATCTATATCTATATCTATATCTATATCTATATATATATCTGAATCACTTTGCTGTACATCTGAAACTAACACAACACAACTAAACTAACACAACATTGTAAATCAACTATATTTCAATAAAATTTTTTTAAAAAGAAGCATCTCAAATACAACTGAGTCTGGAGGTAGAATTTATAGATGGTTATAAACTAAGGGCATAATAGCTGACAGTTCTGCAATTTTTTAATCTTTCCTAATTATGTTACCTCACAGTTGGAAAATTGCCACTGTGATTCCAGATATCACAGTCCATGCAAGGCAATCAAAAGGAAAAAAAGGAGGCAACAAGTGTCTGTCATCTTTAATTAGTAAATCAAAACCTTTTCCAGAAATGCTTACAGGATTTCTGCAGTTGTCTTATCAGCCAGAACTGTGTTGTACAGTCACCTCTGGAGGCTAGGAAAATAAGAAACCGACTAGATCCTTATGATGGTTCAGAGAAATGGTGATTTATTGTCTGAATCTGGCCACGTTTTTTCTTCAAACAGGTCTGAGGTTCTAGTGGCAGGAAAAATCAGGCTAGAAAATGGCTATCGAGTAAGCACCAAATGGTGTCAGCTACAGAGGGTTATAATAAAGATTAGAGACCATACATGTAAAATATCATAATATTAGCTGGGATGCAGGGCTCAATAAACAGGAGGTATGATTTATGCAACAATACATTTAAAGTAATAAGTAAACAGTAAGCATTAAATCTAAATGAGTTTGTGAGTATGTGTGTTAGTGTAACTAGTTGCTATGTAGATGTGAGAGTTTTGTTTGGTTTTTATTTATGAAAATGTTAATTTAAAATATACTAGCATCCATATCTATAGAAAGAGATTCACCTTTGGAGCTGACTTCATTAATTGTGTCAAAAGAACTGAATGAATGAATATACATATGTCAAGGGGTTACATCTACTGTTCTGGAAGAGGGAAACTCCTTAGGCAGGTGGAGTCTTTTTGTCACTTCCACATAACCATGGGTATATTATCTTGGAGTTTGCTGAAGAGGAATGAAAAAACTGTCTTTGAAACCATGGAGGGAACTATACTCGGGCTTTCTTTTTGTTGTTGAGAGTTCATGAAGTATATCAGATTGATTATTGCATCTTAGACAGGTAGCCTAGACTGAACCCCAAGATCTATGTTATCTGAGAGAAAAAATTGGGGGCTGGTGACAGAACCCCTCTTAAATTAACCACTTGGAAGCTGGCTGTGGTTACCCTGCAGGAAATGACTATGTGTTCCTTCCCCTACTCCCCATTACAAGCATCTTCCCTGGAAAACTAAGCAGATTTACTATTGTGTTACTAGTAAACCCTACAGAAAAACAAAATTACATAAGAAAGAGGATTTTTTCTTGTATGCTAGTTATTAAAGAAAATCTGGTTTAGGTTTAGGAAGTAGACGAGATTCTTTGTTGTGATTCTGCGTGCTTTGGGGGCTGGGGAGTTTGGTGGCACTTTTAAAAAAAATGATACCTAATTTGTGGCTTCTGTTTGATTTGATATTGAAGAATTTCTTGCTTTCTACAATTAAGATTTGTTCAGGGATACAGGCAGGTATGGACAGAGGACAGTGTGGATCAAAGACAGAAAAATCGGAGGGAGTGAAAGAAGAGATTTTTCTCTCAAATTCTAGGGTGAAAAGCAGTATTGTGTGGAGTGTCATGGGCATGAGTTCTGGAGTCCAATTCTGTTTAATTTGATAGGTTTTTATCTCAGCTTACACCTAACTCCTAACTCAAACTCTATGACGTTTGGCAATAATCCCTCTATACTCTCACTGCTATACCTATACAATACTGAAAACAATAGTACATACTATCACTTCTGTATCTATCACTATCACTTCTCTATCTGTACAATACTGAAAACAATAGCACATATCTCACAGGATTATAATCAAAACTAAGTAATATACTCCAATTAAATGCATGGCACAATACCTGACACATAGTGAAAACTCCATAAATGTGTAACTGTCTTCTATTATTTGCTCAGAGGGCATGAAAAGAGGGTGCCTCAAAGTGTCTTTAAGATTACCACAAAGAACCCATACCCTTTCTCAAATTTATACAGAACCGTCTCTAATTGGAAGGTCCTATCTCAAAGAGTGCTGTTACTTATCACTCGTATGGTGACATGAAATGAGAAAAGTGTCCTTTGGGAGTCTGCATTTAAGTCCAATGTTAACCGAGACAGGCAAGATGCACAGTAAAGACAGACTCAAATGAAGTCTCTATGCTAAGAATTTACATTAAGTACAAAAAAAGAGATAAATGCATTTTTGTGGTTTTTTTCTTGAGACCTCTGGTATCATGAGCTGGCTTATTATGTTTGTTTTTTTGAAAGGAACGTCATAAGACATTATCCAGGGAACTTTTCAATCCAATCTAATTGTGATTGCATCTTTGTTTTCAAAGAAACTATTTTTGGAATCGTTGGCTTAGAGTTCCAGCTCTTGGTGTTGTCAAAATTAACTAGATAGAGATACTGGGCTGGATGTAACTGAATCTGCTAATGGAACTCATGTGTTGAAGAAAAATTACTTGACAAAAACAAATTGAAGTTTGGGGGAAGAAAAAACTACCCTTGGGAATAATAATGTGATGTGGAATATGCCTTAATACATTGGAATCTGTAAGGATTTCATATCATCTTCCTTCTTGAAAGGAAATTATCCTAAAATAGTAGCCATCTTCTTGTTTATTTTAATTAAATTCCATCCAGATAAGGATCTTCATCTTCTTTTATAAGGGCTTGCTGACTGCCACTGCGCCATGTGCCAGATAAAAAAAAACACCTTCCAAACTTGATCCATTTGGGATAGCTTCTTTTAAAAGCAGTGTTTTCAGAATTAGATAACCCATAATATCTTTCGGTAAGGAAAAAGAAGCCCCTATTTATTTCAGTAACTGAAATCACCTCAGAGGCCTGAGAGAAAAGTTACTAAACAAAGGAGTATTTAATCTCATTCTGAGTACTGGTGCTAGGCAAAGTAAAGAGCCACCTAATTGTCCTTTTAAGGGCTGTGTGAGATCTTCCTACCCTTTAAAATAAGCAAACAAAGCAACAAAAACAAAACCCACTTATAGCTGTTAGCCCTGCCCAGCTGTTCACAATTCTTACCTTCATTCATTCATTCATCATTTACTGAGCTCTGATAGCCCACAGGGCACTGTGTTAGGCCCTGGAAACTGTTCCTTCTCTCACAAGCTTGCACTCTAACTGCATTAGGGAACTCCTTGGTGAAAGAATACTTTCCAAAGTGCCTACTGTGTACTATAAATTGCAATCTGTAAATAAGATAGCGAGTTCTGTGAGCAGATACACTTGGGAAACATAGACTTAAATACCATTGATACAATTTTTATTTCCTAATACTTCTTAGCATCTTTAATACACCCCCAACCACTGCTGAGTACCTCAGAGAAGGAAGGATGGGTGTAGCAGGTTTGGGGGAAGACCACAACTAGAATGGCCAGACTTCTCCATCAACCATCTCTATTTCTCCCACCATCATTGCATTTCAGTTCTGCTCCCGAACCAAATTTGGATCCACTCGCTGGCACACAGCAAAGCCAATCTACTGACATCACGTTGTGGTGAAGGAAAATGCAGCATTTACTATAAAGGAGCCAATACAAGGAGAACAGGCGGCTTGTGCTCAATGCACCTGCTCCCAAGGGTTTCAGCAAAGCATTTTTTTTTTTTTCGGTACGCGGGCCTCTCACTGTTGTGGCCTCTCCCATTGCGGAGCACAGGCTCCGGATGCGCAGGCTCAGCGGCCATGGCTCACGGGCCCAGCCGCTCCGCGGCATGCGGGATCCTCCCGGACCGGGGCACGAACCCGCGTCCCCTGCATCGGCAGGAGGACTCCCAACCACTGTGCCACCAGGGAAGCCCAGCAAAGCATTTTTAAAGGCAAGGTGAGGGAGGGGCATCCAAGGGTGTGTGATCAGCTCAGCTCGTGCACAGTTCTCTTATCCATTGATGGTGAGGTCACAGGGGTTAACATTACCAATCCTTAGGCTACCATAGGCCTGGGGGCTATGTGTTCATGGTCATCAAGTAGTTAACTTCTTCCATTTGGTAGGGATTTTCACATCTATAAAACAACTCAGGGAATGTGCATCAAATACTATTATCCAGATTTTTCAGAGAAGAGCTAAAGCAGAGGATATGAGGGAGGGATATGTCCCAGGAAGGCCCCATAGGGTCCTGCTTGATTACAGCTCTACAGTTACTCCTTAGTTTTTCAATAAATGCAAATATTCAATTGTATTTTTTATCTCTTCCTGGGTGCCCATGCTATCATGTTTTAAGGCTATAAAATTTCTCATTGCTTGCACTGTTTGGAGACAATAGAAATGGAGGAAAAGGCATGAGTTTGGGACTTAAAATAGCCTTGGCACACAACTGGCACAGCATGAAGCCTTGACAGTATTTGTTAAATAAATGAACAGATAATAATAAGAGGACTCAAGCTCCAGTTTCACCATTTTGAATACCCTGAGCCCTACTTCCTTCAACTGTAATGTGAGATAATGCTACCCATTTTAGATGAAGGTGACCAGTAAGTCAACCCTCTTCCCTTTTTGTAGAAGTAAATTTTTCTTTTAACTTATAGAGATATCTGAAGGACCAATTCAAAAGCCATTACCATCCTTACTTCATTCCTTCAATGAGTTAATTGAAGGAATGAAGTTAACTCATTCAATGAGTTAATTGAACAGTGAGTATATGGAAGGTTCTGTGCGAGGCAGTGAGGTTACTGCAGACAAACGTACTACCCACAGGAATATTAGCAGTGAAAGAAACCAGTGGGACCCAGAATTAAGGGACATTCATCTCCAGACAGACTGGGTACTTGAAGTACCCAACACATGAATGAAAAAAAACACGGAAGCAGAACATCATACCAGTTCGGTATGCCAGGAATCATGGGAACATTTTAAAAGCAAAAGCATAAAAATTGGTCAAACACTAACAGTCTTCTCACCAGCAACACCAATGCTAAATACCTTCAAAATACTTTTACCTCCCATTACTTTTTATTAGGAAATTACTGGAAGACATACGCCAGCAAAACAAGGGAGAAAAACAAAAATAGAGGAAGACACAGAATCCAAGAAACAGTGATTTCAATCCAAAAAGTGGAGAAACCTAGGGTGAGGATTGTGAAGCAGGTTTAGAGAGCAAAATATGCAGACTGAAGCAAGGGGGCAGAAGCTTCTAGAAGAGAGGTCTACATGAAGAGTGAGAGGACTTGAGGAAATAGATGGTCCAGTGGAATATCCTGAAAAGGATGCATATAAAAATTGTGTAAGTGAAAATCTTAGGTCAACCAGTTTAGAAAAAAAGCCGAGTGTCTTAGGCACTCACATTAGTGTCTTAGGGCTGCCATGACAAAGTACCATAAACTGGGTGACTTAAAACAACAGGAACTTGTTATCTCACAGTTCCAGAGGCTAGACCTCAAGGTGTCAGGCAGGGCCATGTTTTCTTTGAAACTCTGAGTAAAACACTTCCTTTCCCCTTCCTGGCTTTTGGTGGTGGCCAGTAATTCTTGGCCTTCCTTTGCTTACAGCTGCATGCATCCAATCTCTGCTTCTGTGGTCACATGGCCTTCCCCTTGTATGTCTCTATTTTCACATGATGTTTTCCTCTTGTAAGGACACCAGTATTTTTGGATTAGGCTTGCCCTCATGACTTCATCTGAACTTGATTACATCTGCAAATACCGTATTTCTAAATAAAGTCACCTTCTCAAGTTAGGTTAGGATTTCCACATATCCTTTGGAGGGGGACACAATTCAAACCACAATGGCACTCATTGCTGAATTTATTAAAATTGGTGCTATAGAGATTGAAAGAGTAGAAGAGAAAAAGTGGTGTCGGTAATACGAGTTAAATCCCTACCTATCTTAATGAAATATCTATACATGATATTTAAGTCAAGAAATAGAACCTATTATTTCAAAATATGGAAACAACTGCTAGAAGGAACAGGCAGCTAAGAGTCTAAAGTGAGTTCTTTTCAGCAGATGGAACAGAGAGGTAAGAAATGATAACCAGGGGCTGCTGGTTTTCATGATAAACCTTTTGGTGTTGTTGAAATTGTCACTATACACAGGTATTTCACTCTCAAAGAATAGTAGAAAATTAAAGAGAAAAAGAAGAGGAAGAAATTAACGATGAAAATATTTGGATTTTTGTTACTTCAAAGACTTTAGTAAAATTAAGCATAGACTGGAATCTTCCTGTGACATAAAGAATATTTAAGGAATTACCAAATTACCATAACAACACCTTGAAAGTAGATACCATGATATGTTGGAAGAGGACTGGCCTGACTTTAGTTGTTTTTTTTTTTTTTGGCTGAATTGGGTCTTCATTGCTGCTCGTGGGCTTTCTCTAGTTGTGGCAAGTGGAGGCTACACTTCGTTGTGGGGCACAGCCTTCTCAATGCGGTGGCTTCTCTTGTGGCAGAGCACAGGCTCTAGGTGCATGGGCTTCAGTAGTTGTGGCACGTGGGCTCCACAGTTGTGGCTCGCGGGCTCTAGAGCACTGGCTCAGTAGTTGTGGCGCGTGGGCTTACTTGCTCCATGGCATGTGGTATCTTCCCGGACAAGGGATCGAACCCATGACCCCTGCATTGGCAGGTGGATTCTTAACCACTGCTCTATCAGGGAAGTCCCTGACTTTAGTTTTAATTCTGCAGTTTACCAGCTGTATAGCCTTGTATTCTCATAAGGATAGGCTGATAAGAAAAAAGAAAAAAGTTGCATTTCTGTAAAATAAGAAGTGTCAAATAGAACCATTCAAAGGTAGCTTCTAAATCTAATTTTATATGGTGCTATCACAAATAAAATATAGAATGCATAAAATCCTTACCCACTACAAAATTCCATCCTGATGGGCTGGAGCTTTCTGACCTAAAGAAACTGTATTAATTTATCTATAGAAATGAATAATCTGAATATTCTTCTCAAAACTTTTAGGACTTTTGTGCACTATTAGGTGAAACCATTTGGACTGGTGAATTTGTCTCTGATTCATTCTGCTCTTTTTTTAAAATTATACTTTTTCTGGGAATAGTTTAGATTTACAGAGAAGTTGAGAAAATAGGACAGAAGAATCCCATATATCCCATACCAGTTTCCCCTGTTATAAACATCTTACATTAGTATGGTACATTGTCAGAGCTAATGAACCAATGTGATGAATTATTATTAACTGATGTTTATGCTTTATTCAGATTTCTTTAGTTTTTACCTAATGTCCTTTTTCTGTTCTATGATACACTCAGGACACCATATTAAATTAGTCATCATGTCTCCTTAGGCTCCTCTTGGCTACGACAGTTTCTCAATCTTTTCTTGTTTTTGTTGACCTTGACAGCTTTGAGGAGTACTGGTCAGGTATTTGATAGAATGTCCCCAATTGGGATTTGTCTGATGTTTTTCCCATGATTCCACTGAGGTTATGCATCTTTAGGAGGAAGACGACAGAGGTAAAGTGCTATTTTCAGCACATCATTCCAAGGGTAGGTCCATCAACATGATTTGTCACTATTATTAATATTAACCTAGTTTGCCTGGCTGAGGTAGTTCTTGTCAAGTTTCTCCACTGTCAACGTACTCTCTTTCCCCTTTCCAAACTATATTGTTTGGAAGGAAGTCACTATGCACGGTACATGCTTAAAGGGTGGGAATTATGTTTCCCCTCTTTAAGGACAATGTAGTCACATAAATTATTAGAGATTCTTCTACATGGAAGATGTGTCTTGTCTGTTTGTGTTTCATGAGACACTGGCTCTAGTAGTATAACCACAGTGACTATTAATATCATCATTATTGGGTTGAACCAAGTACCCTAACATTTTGAAACATTTATGGGAAAAATAGAAGCTTGAAAAAAAAGCTTCACATTAAAGTTGCTAGCAGTTTTCTTAATTGCAAGCTATGAAGACCCAGTCTTTGGTGTTCCTTTTCTTGGACAAGCTAAGGAAATGGGTCTATTAGTTATTTGCATGTAGCAAAGAACACTTTTTGAAAAGGAGGTGTTTGAAGACTGCAGTTTTTTTGTTTGTTTGTTTGCGGTACGCTGGCCTCTCACTGTTGTGGCCTCTCCCATTGCGGAGCATAGGCTCCAGACGCGCAGGCTCAGCGGCCATGGCTCACGGGCCCAGCCGCTCTGCGGCATGTGGGATCCTCCCGGACTGGGGCACGAACCCATGTCCCCTGCATCGGCAGGCGGACTCTCAACCACTGCGCCACCAGGGAAGCCCTGAAGACTGCAGTTTTAAGGAACTGCCTTGTGTCACATTTCTTAAAAGGTTGTCCATGGTATGGGCAGATGTTTGGGGTAAGAATTTGCAAACAGAATCTCTAATGTGCTCTCAATGATGTATTTGTTTTCTCTAAATTAATGTAAAGCTGATTCTAAATCAATTCAATCTCAGCTATGATTGGGTCTGACAAAGGTCCTAGAGTTTTAAACACCCCTCCCTGGTCACCGCTAATGTGAGTTCTTGGTCCAGTCCTGCCTGGACTGTTCATGTTGGTAGCTCTGTTGCCTCAGTCCCACACTGGGAACAAGGGATCTCTGCCATGCAGTTGTGTACCGAAGTGCAGTCTTCCAAGGCTTGCCATATGGTCATTCCTTTGGGGTCTTGCCTTGCACCCAGGAATTGCCATGGAGTACCACAGATTACTAAAGGTGCCATGACGTTTTCCCCCCTTTCCAGTATCAGGAATCCCCACTTGCCACTGTCTCTTGGATGCTCTCCCCTAACTTCCCTCTTACCCAGGACACTTAACAGGTTTCATTAAGTAATTGCAACTGACAAAACAAATAGAACCCTGTCTTCATCAGCCCCTGCACGCTCCCTGGCACAAATTCTTGGAGAATGAGAATCCAAAATGCCTGGCTACCTCCTGGGAATTATACAAGAAAGCAACAGGAGCAAGCCACAAATTAAAATCTCCAAAACAGTGATCCTGCTACATTCTCTGTTTATAAATCTATCTGCTTCAGCCATGAGTAAGCACTTCTCATTCCAATCTCTCCCATTGAGAAGATGGACCTAGGTTTTTATCCAGAGTTGGGGAACTCCCTCTCTCACATGTAAGAGAAGGGAGGACATTTCCCCACACTCAAATCTCCTAGTCTTGACCAAATATCAGTTTGGGCCTCAGGCTCTCTAGGCCCTATGAGAACCCAAACCTCCCCATCCCTCCCAGCACTGGTTCCAGCCCATCCCACTGGCTCTGGCTCAGCCTTTGCTTAAAGACTGAGAATTTTTAAAAAAATAAGCTGTATTTTTTTTATACTTTTATTATTTTCTTTTTACATCTTTATTGGAGTATAATTGCTTTACAATGGTGTGTTAGTTTCGGCTTTATAACAAAGTGAAACAGTTACACATATACATATGTCCCCATATCTCTTCCCTCTTGCATCTCCCTCCCTCCCTCCCACCCTCCCTATCCCACCCCTCTAGGCGGTCACAAAGCACCGAGGTGATATCCCTGTGCTATGCGGCTGCTTCCCACTAGCTATCTATTTTACGTTTGGTAGTGTATATATGTCCATGCCACTCTCTCACTTTGTCACAGAATAAGCTGTATTATTATTATTTTTTTTTTTGCGGTACGCGGGCCTCTCACTGTCGTGGCCTCTCCCGTTGCGGAGCACAGGCTCCGGACGCGCAGGCTCAGCGGCCATGGCTCACGGGCCCAGCCGCTCCGCGGCATGTGGGATCTTCCCGGACTGGGGCACGAACCCGTGTGCCCTGCATCGGCAGGCAGATTCTCAACCACTGCGCCACCAGGGAAGCCCTAAGCTGTATTTTTAAGAGCAGTTTAAGTTCACTAAAAAGTTGAGCAGGGGGGTACAGAGATATTCCATGTAGCCCCTACCCCACATATGCACTGCCTCCCCACAATCAACATCCCAAATCAGAGCGGTAATTTTGTTATAATCAGTGACCCTATGCTGGCACATGATAATCAATCAAAGTCTGTAATTTACTGTAGGGTTCACTCCTGGTGCTGTGAAGTCTATGGATTTTGGCAAATGTATAATGACGTGTGTGTGTCCACCACTATACTATTATACAGAATAGTTTCACTGCCTTCAAAATCTTCTGTGAGCCACCAATTCATGCCTCTCTCCCCACTATGATCCACTGATCCTTTTTTTAATTTTTATTTTATATTGCAGTATAGCTGATTAACAATATTGTGTTAGTTTCAGGTGTACAGCAAAGTGATTCAGTTATACATATACATGTAGCTATTCTTTTCCCTTTTACTGTCTCCATAGTTTTGCCTTTTCCAGAAGGTAGTTGGAATTATACAGTCTGTAGACTTTTCAGATTTTCTTTCACTTAGTCATATACACTTAAGTTTCCTCCATGTCTTTTCATGGCTTGGTAGCTCATTTCTTTTTAGTGCTTAATAATATTCCACTGTCTGGAGGCACTATACTTTATCCATTCATCTACCCAAGGACATCTTGTTTGCTTCCAAGTTTGAGCCATTATGAATAAAGCTTCTAAGAATATCCAGGTGTAGGTTTTTGTATAGACCTAAGTTTTCAACTCATTTGGGTAAATACCAAGGAGTGCAGTTGCTCAGTCGTCTGGTGAGAGTATGTTTAGTTTTGTAAGAAGCTACCAAACTATTTTCCAATTGTCTGAAGATCTTAAGATTGGCAGAAAATCCATCTACTTCCCAACAAAATCTCCAGCCATGCCTCTTCCTCCTTGGAATCCCTGCCCCAGAGATTGGGAGTTAGTTCTCAGAACTTAAGAGGAAGAGCAGGAGAGTAGCTATCTTGAGTAGCTAGCCACACCACAGCCAGGCATTCATCACTCAGTGAGTGTTCCTGCCTTGATATCTCCTCTTCTCGATTATTGGGAGAAAGGAATACTCATGACTTGGCCTGTGCTCTTAGGAGACCAGAGTTGGTCCATGCTTTTATTCCTCTTTGGGTTTCTGAGTCCCCATCTCAAACACACACACACACACACGCACACACATACACGCACACGCGCGCACACACACTCACACACACACAAAAGCATGCTTTAGTTTCTGCTTCATTATCTTATACATTATTAGCTGAACCAAGAGGGTGTTTATGGATGTTTCCCATCTGAAGCTGGACAGTGGTCTCTCTTTATGCTGTGGCTATGGAATTCCACCTTCTGCATAGGTACTACCAATTGATGGCAGATGAAGGGACATATAGGCAAATGACGTGCAGTGTCTTGCCTCAGTTGTACAGTTAGGGAGACTCTGGAAATAAATATGTGTACAACTAACTTCCCCAAATCTAAAAAGTGGTACTTAAGGCTCTTAATTGCTATGCCAAGTCCCCAGGAGCCTTACCTGATAGGCTCGAAGCTGGTACCAGAACCATAGGGCCTGTTTCCCTTGCTTAGCAAAGGGACCCACCGTCTTCACTTCCTCATCCTTTATCATCTACAGTAGTTGGACAGAGTTCACAAGGGGTCATTTTCATCAGGGAGAGGATCATAGATCTGAGCAGGGAGACTTGGGACAAAGACCTCATGAAAAAAGAAGCTGAGTTGTGAACTTACCCCAAAGGCTTCAGAAATGTCTTGTAAAATTCAGAAAATTCAGAATTACAGTATCCAAGATTTAATTTCACCAGATAAAGGATTTGTCAACTAGTGTGAGCCCAGGTTATCATTTAAACATTTACTCTAATAATTTTGCACTCTATTTTGATTGCATCCTTCACTTTTCATAATTTTGAGCAAAGACAATCGTTGTATTACAAAATCAAGGATATTCTTGATTTCAATGTGCTCCTAAGCTGGAGTTGGAAGCCATTCTTAGAAAGTAGAAATCACCCACCCACTCCCCTTAAAACTGTAATCTATAGTTTAGTTCAGAGCAGTTCAAAGGTTGATGATTTTGCAAATCCCATGAGTAGCCTACCCATAACCTAATTTTTCTTCTCCAATGACTTGTTTTATAATTTGGTAATGTTGCCTTTGTATGAGTAGGTTTGCCAATTGTTAATAAAATTGCTGACCACCTGAAAAAGAAATATTGAAATATCATGGAAAAACACATCTCAGAAAAGAAAAAAAAAAAAAAACACAGTAATTAGAACCATGTACTTTTCCTTACTGTGGCATCTTTTTTTTTTTTTTTTTTCTAACTGCAAAAAACCCTTTAGAGTAAATTCTGGGTTTCTAAGCTTCGGGAATTAATTGTAATGTGGGATTTCATCTAAGTAGACGTAGCATGCTTTCTCAAAAACCAGAGTAATCTAAATCTATTCTGAAATTTTGATTCTTGCAGGTTAGTTCTTTTAATTTAGAAATACATCAAGTATTTCTAAATGGAATCCACTTTAAACAAACACCCCTTGGGAAATCTGGACTGGTTGTGAAATTTGGATTTTTGAATAAAATTCAACTGAGAAGTAAACAATTTGCTTAGCCATTTGACATGGCCAATAAACCAGAAATACCTCCTAATATGATCTGAAATATTTCACAATTTTTGATGAACAGAGTGTAACTTTTTTTTTTTTTTTTTTTTTTGTGGTACGCGGGCCTGTCACTGCTGTGGCCTCTCCCGTTGCGGAGCACAGGCTCCGGACGCGCAGGCTCAGTGGCCATGGCTCACGGGCCCAGCCGCTCCGCGGCATGTGGGATTTTCCCGGACCGGGGCATGAACCCGTGTCCCCTGCCTCGGCAGGCGGACTCTCAACCACTGCGCCACCAGGGAAGCCCCAAAGAGTGTAACCTTTTAATAATAATTTTAAAATAAAGAATTAAGCCCAATTTTTGAACTATTTAGATCATCTAGTCAATCCAGCTACAGAATTGTCAAGAGTTAAATGGCATGAATACAAAATGGATTTTCAGCTATTCAGTCCAGTGGCCTATAGTGTTTTTCAGGGTTAAAGTCGGTGATATCACTCTAAGAAAATTAGAACATATGTGAATACATTGAGCACCTTACCTAAGAATCCTGGGGAAAGCATGGTGTCAGCTCCATTCACTGGCAGTTCTACCTTTTACAAGCATTTGAGGAAGCCACACGGTGTCCTGAAATCTTAGGTAGCTATTTCACAAGGTTGTTGCGTTTAAGATATTTTTGCTATTGAAAGGAAACAATGCTTATGCCAGACTTATATTGATTACATAGTATCCTGTGACTAAAATCCAGTCTTGGGCCCTAACCGCAAAGATTCATCCTCAAGGCCATTAGAAAACATCTAGAGAACGTATTGTACTAGAAGACATATGAGTATTATTTGTCATGAGTGTATGCATGACAAAACAGAAAATGATGTGGAATAAGTAGAGGAGAGGGATGGCAGAAGAAAGGCAGGGAGAATTTCAGGATGGGTTAGATTTAGAGGATGACTCAAGACAAAGTAAATAAAGGAGAAATTTAGAAAGAATGAGAAACCCTTGAAAAATCAAAATGATTGCCGATTTTATACTGGTACATTTTACTAATATTCATCAAGTAATCATTTGTATTTGTGTACTGCTCTTTCACCAACAAAGGTTTAATTGTGCCCCCTAAGGATGAAAGAAGAATATATAAAATAGTCTTTCCTAAAGTGGTCAGTTCACTCTGAGTTTTGAAGGAATCACTCAGTGAGTTACTACAACCTGTTCTGATTGACCTCTTAGAAATGCCCATATTCCATTTTTCCCCCAAGTGAGCTATTGGATTTTAATTTGGGAGATAGTTTTATTACGAAGTCTAGAGTGTGGGTCAAAAGATGTTTTCTGTAAAGGGATAAAGAGTAAAATTTTAAGGTTTCTGGGACTTTGGTGCAACTACTCAACTCTGCTATTGTAGTGCAAAAAAAGCCTTAGATCAAATATAAATGAATGGGCATGACTGTGTACCAATAAAAATCTATTTAAAAAAGCATACAGCAGATTGGATTTGACGTATGGATCATAATTAGCCAGCTTCTGGTCTAGAGAATCAGAAACTCTGTATTTTACCTTCACATCAACTTCCTTCCTGAATGATAACAAGATTCACCCAAAGGCAGCAGGACAAAGTGGTAAAACAATTGCTATACACAGGATGGGAGCGATATATTACATCAAGACAAGCACACATAGCTCCATCTATATCACCTATTCCCTTTGTCCAGAAGAAAAGAAGTTAGTGATTAGACGTAAAGAAAAAACTTGAGTTATCAAAATGGTAAAAGCCCAGCAATTCTATATAAGAGTCAAAAAATAAAATGAACAAATCTAAAAAGAATTCATAATAAAGAGCAGATACTGAAAACTGTAATCAATTTAAGACAACACCTAAGATGTACAAATAATTATCTTACTTCTGGAGAACTGGGTGTCTACAAAGACAGTGGAAATGTGTTCCTGGCACTCAGACTCCTTAGTAGGACAGAGCTAGAGCCCTAGGAAAATTCTAGTAACTTACAAATTTTGGTGTATATACACCAAGTATTAGTCATCTTTAGTCATTCACTTATTCAGTCAGTAATAATTTGCTCTTAGTCATAAAAATGAAAATCTATGAGCTTGCACATCATCCCTCTTTCCCACAAGAACCTATAAAGGAACATGCAAATTGTTCATCAGTTCACAAATCAGGAAACCCCCAGACTGTACTTTGAGAGAGAACAGTGTAAAATGTTCCCACCTTCATGTCTTGGCTCACAGAGTTTATTTCTCCTGGAACACTGTTCTCTACTCATCACATCCTCTTTTCACTCTTCAGCTCCAACACCCACACACCTTACCATGACCATCAGCTTGCAGGCAAACCCTCCTTCTTCACAAAGCATGGCTGGACATTTCTATATTCTGCTCTTACCAACTGGAAGGACTTTGCTGGCCCTCATCCCCTCCCCAGATATCCACACCCTCCCCTCATGGCATTTTTGATGTTCACCTTTTGATGTAATGGTTCCATATGTCCATGTTTTCCTTGTAAGCTTGAAGAGCGTGGTGGTATATCATTTTGCTGTGGTAGGTCCTGTGTTTTGAGCATTGGTTTGAACACAGGCAAATACCAAATACATAAATGAATGTCTTATTGGGATATATAAAGATGTTATTACCTATCACATTAAAGCTTTATGTCATTCTCCAAAGACTAAGATTGAATGTTAATTGTCCAACTAGACGACTTCATTCCATTGTATGTATATACTCACTTTCTAGGCACACATTAGTAATTGTAATTCTTTATACAGTTATATAGCCTTTATGCAAGAAAGTTACAGATGAAAATCCAAACCTCAGAGAGTTTAAAAGGCATCACTGAGACACCATACTCAGTAAGTGGAGGAAAATAAAGTTGGGGCATTGGAAAATAGAAATTCTCTCTTTCTCTCTCTCTCTCTCTCCCACCTCTTCCTTCTCCTCCGCCCCTCAGATAGTTTAAAAACTTTTAAGTAGAAGAAAGTACTATCCTAATAAATGCTATCCTAAAGCTAATATACTCTAAGCTAAAGTACGTAAAAGTCTATTATACTTATACTGAAAATAATTAGGATCACTACGTAAAGCACCAGACTTATTGGAAGAAATTACATGAAGGAAAATTTCATTTCTTAAAATTCAGGAGCAAAGACAGACTCATGTAAAAGAATTTCATTTCAGATAATTTTTGCTTAATTACTCATCTCATTTAAGAAACTATAAACTTAGCATTGAGAATTTAGAGTGACTATCACAGTACTCTGAAAGAAAAATTGAATATACTAGGTTCTGACATAAAACTTTCTGAAATAAATTTCCAGTGGCTTAAGGTCATCTAAATTTGGTCAAGAAAGTAGTCAGTCAATATTTGAGACTTTGGTGAACTCTAGTTGGAGGACCGAAGACCATACCACGTTAGCCCTCTGCCTGTCAAATCAAGTGCTCACAATCATGGTGAATTGGGTGCATTTTGTACCCCACTGTTTTATATGGACACACCAGGAGTGGGACAATGGAGGGGTGGTCAGAGAAGGACATCTTCCCTTCGTGTCCAGGAGACATTCATGTACTGACGTCATCAGTCTCTCCACTCATAGCAACAGAAACCACAACAAGAAGTGTGGAGCTCTGCCTGCATTGCTTCTTCATCTTATCCTGGCCCCTACTTCCTGCTTTGTCCAGAAGGACCTTCTCTCCCTTTGGTTAGGGCTGATGTTTAGGGAAGACCATGACTAAAGAGAATAGGTCTTGGAATCTGATGTGGATGGATTCCAGCCTTCATTTCCCCCCATGAATAATGTGACCTTGGCAAAGCTACTTGACCTCTCTGCCTTTGTTTTCTTCTGCATAAGAATAAAAATACAGCTAACATAGATTGAGGGCTTATTATAGGTCAGGCATTCTTCTAAGCACTTAAAATATTAGCTCATTTAATCCACACAACTGTTACCAGTATTATCCCATTTTATAGATGAGAAAACTGAGGCACAGACTGTTTAAGTGACTTAACCCAAGTTCACAGCTAATAAGTGGCAGAGCTAGGATTTAAAAACAAGCAGGGAAATGCCAGAGTCCTGACTCTTCACGTCTATGCTTTACTGGCTCTAGCTGTTAAGTTAATACAGTTTAGAATCCTATTTTTCTGGGTGATTATTTGAAAATGTCTGTCTCCCTTGCTGGACTTAAGTCACCTAAATTTGTTCATCCTCAATCACCTCACTTGTAACATGGGGACAATAATCATTGCACCTCCCTCTTCAAGTTGTTTGTAGGATTCAGGGAGGGAGTATACATAAAGTCTTCAGTGTAGGGCCCAGCTACAGGGAGTGCGTGTAAAATCTGTACCTCTGGGGATAAGGATGTACTTATTTTCCTATAGTTGGTTCCTCTACCATTGATCCTTCATGCAAAGATGCCATCTCCTGTCTAAGTATGTCATTACGCCTCAGCCATCTTATTTCTTGCCTATATTCAGGCAGCCCACAAAGAAGAAAAGCTTCTGAGACAATTAAAGAAAACTCTTACCATTTCAGGAGAATTCTGTAACTCCTGAGATCCACATTCATTACAAAAGCACTTTTCTTCCCACTGATCGGTCACTTTAAAGAACAGTAACTGAATCACTTTGCTGTACATCTGAAACTAACACAACATTGTTAATCAACTATACTCCAATATAAAATAAAAATTTTAAAGAGATTTTTAAAAAAAGAACAACTAAAAATGGCTTTTCTAGTTCTGTAGAAACTTCACAAGGAGCTTTCAGGGCTCAGTATGGAGAAATGAGCTTAACATAACTGACCACCGTATCTTCTAAGTGAGGGCTTATACTTTTTTGTTTGAGCCCCGGGTAATTTTGGCTTGTTTGTAGAGAAGCTGAGACAAAGGCTGAAACACAATGATGTCCATCCACATACATCTATGCTTCTGGCCGAACAACCTGGTGGATCTGTCCTAAGAGGGAAATTTTAAAAAGGGTTTTGGCATCTAACACTTTATGTTATTAGTATTTTTTTTAATATCTGAAAAAGAATGGATATATGTATATGTAAAATTGAATCATTTTGCTGTATACCTGAAACTAATACAACATTGTAAATCAACCATACTCCAGTATAAAATAAAAAATATTAAATTAAATTAAAAATTAAATTAATTTAATTTAATTAAATTTAATTAATTTAATTTTAATTTAATTTTTAATTAATTTTAATTTAAATTTAATTAAATTAAATTTAATTAATTTAATTAATTAAATTAAAAAATAAAATAGGGCTTCCCTGGTGGCGCAGTGGTTGAGAGTCCGCCTGCCGGGGCAGGGGACACGGGTTCATGCCCCGGTCCAGGCGGATCCCACATGCTGAGGAGCGGCTGGGCCCGTGAGCCATGGCCGCTGAGCCTGCGCGTCCGGAGCCTGTGCTCCGCAACGGGAGGGACCTCAACAGTGAGAGGCCCGCGTACCGTAAAATAAAATAAAATAAAATAAAATAAAAAATAATAAAATAAAAAATAATAATAAAAATACTTTCTTGCTAAAAAAATGCTAACCATAAAAAACAGAAATGGTTCCTCTCACTTTGTGCTCCTAGTAAACAATCAGCTTTCAGTTCTGTCCCTTGCAAAGTTACTACTCACATTAGAGAACGTTCATAGTCAGGAAAAAAAGAAACAAATAAGCGTGACTTGGTTTTTGCTTTTGTCATAGAGTTTCTTTTCAGTAGTTGTTGCCATTGTTGCAGTAGTAGCAACAGAATTATCTAGATGGAAAGCAGTAAGAGCCAATATCACTGCAACCCTTCATATTTTATCTCAATTATCACAGCAACTCCATCAAGTAGGTTCTTTCATGTCCTTATTTTACAAAAGAAGAAATAAGTCTTAGAGGGGTTAATTATCTTGCCCAAGGTAATATGTCTCGAAATGACCAAAAATGTAAATCAGATCACTTCACTCAACCCCCTCCTAATCCCATTCTCATAATATGCATCCTATTTTAAATAATCATTAGCTTTATGCAAATAAGTGTTAAAACATCCTCAAGTTCCTTAAGGTTTCCCACTTGGTCCTATAGATTTCTTGATATTCTTTGTCTTGTTAATAAAAATCTTCTTCATTAATGTTGCCAAAGCTGATTCTTATATGTCATTTAATAGCTTTTGTATCTATCACTTATAGTGTAAAAATCCTGAACTCAGATGGAAAAGTTTTTCTTCCTTTATAAATGTCAGGTACACTCAGATCTGAAAGACTGCAAAAAAAAGTAGATCTGGAGATAACATAAACAGGAATTCAGTGGTCACCTCTTCTGAAAATGTCCGGTTGTGTGTGAGCTTTTGAATTTTATATGCAGAGACTTAATACAATGAATATTGTAGATGCAGGTATCCTGTGAACTGAACATTGCTTTCTGAAATGTGAAATGCATTATTTTCACCCAAGTTGCTCTGCAACTTAAGAAGATGAAAGTTGGAAGTTGCCCAACGTTTTCTTCATTCCCCCAATCTCCCTGCAGAGGATGTCAGTGAATCTGGTTGTCACTGTTAACCTTGCGACATAAGGGTGATGGTTACAGGAGATGCTCGTCAACCACCAAGCTCTGCTTCATTTTTCATAATCATTTCTTTTCTGAGCTGCAAAGCAGCATTACAATTGCTACTTGTATTCATGAGCTCAGACATTTTTGAGAGTTTTATTTTCCATTTTAATTGTAGTGTGAACGTGTAGAAAAACCAGAAATGGCCGAAATTTCCATTTAAGATATTCCTGCAAAGTGTGTGACTCAGGACTGTCTCTAAACACAAAATCCCAAATTAGTTTCCTTATAACTTTGGCCCTTAGGCAGGTACCAGCTATAAAAGGCTGTGACCATGATGAGTCTGCCTGAGAACATGCTTTCAAAAATTTCCAGATCTTCATCTTGCCATGACTGTCAGAAGACTTTTGGCATCACTTTGAAACCCATAAAACCATAAAGCAAATCTGAGCAAAACCCACAGCTGCATACATCTGATGACAGTCTTAAACTGATTTTTCCAGAGATAGGGAGCTCAGCAAAACCCAAACTCCATGATGTCAACAACACTGGACCTTTGCTCTTTAAGCCAATGGGTACTCTGTGGAAGATTTAATACATGTGTTCCTGATCTACTTACAGTTTACTCATCAAAATGCCATTTGCATAAGTGTTTCCAAAATTTCATGAGCTTTTATTTCTTGGTCTCAAATGGATACTAGTGGGAGTCAAGTTTTGCCAGGGAAACACAACCCCCAAGGTCTAAGTTGTTTTCAAAACCAAGACTTTGTAAATTTCAAGTAGCCATTTTAACGATCGCTTACAACAGTTTTTTTTAATTTTCTGCAACAGCATATCTCATCATTAAAAGTGTTGTAGGAAATCAGCCTTTCACCACCCCACCAGAGTGAGAGGACCCACTCTTTGCCAAAAAACTCCTGTGTTTTCCACTGAAACTTCTAGAACACAGTCCCTGACCTTGAGGAGCTTACAATCCATAAAGGATTTTGGACATGAGCACAAATAACAATACATGTCATAATCATAGTGTGGCTAGAGGTCCTGTAGCGGTTCCCATCAGCTTTTTATTTGGAGCCACCAACTACTTTGGAAAGAAAAAAAGAACAAAATGAGCTTTTTAGGGGTGGAAAAACCTAAAAAGAGATAGGACAGGAACCTTGAGGAAAAACAGAGGCCATGTATGTACACCTGGTTTGTACTTTGGATTGCACCCCCTCAAAACAGCACGTAAGAGTATATATGTTATCTCTAGCCCTGAACATGAAGGCTGTACCTGTAAATCTACGGACCATTGCACCCAGTGATGCTTGGAGTAAGAACTCTTATGCTTATCTTGGGATTGCCTCAGGGTGCTTTTGTACCCCAAGCTGAAGCCAAGGTGTGGTAGAGACCCCCTACGCATATTTAACTTGAACTCTTGAGCCATCCAACAGATGTATATTGAGTGACATGACAGATTAACCCTGCACAGTTTAATAGAAAATTCCCTTACACATAAAGTATAATCTCTGCCCTCAAGAAGTTTGTACTTAGAACTAGAAACGACCTGAAAAATCCAAATATCTTCTTACTTAGATGAGAAAACTGAGGCTGGGGAGGTTACGTGACTGGCTTCAGTCGCCATTCTGTGTAGAAATCAGGGTTTCTGCCTCAATTCTGTGCTTTCCATTATGTGATGCTTTGAGAACTTACCTTGTTGTGTAGATATTTTTTTCCCTCCCTAGATGGATTATGAGTTTCTTGAAGGCAGGGAGTAATGTCTCATAATTCTTCCACACTCAGCCCACCCAAGTATGTTATGCGTAATTGGGCAGATTTAAGCATTCAGTAAATGCTTGTTGGATGAACAAGTTAGTAAATTAATGAATGAATAGGTAATACTAGCATAAGCTGGTAAGTGGGTGTGAAGGCCTCGAAAACCCACATTCCTTCCCATTCCATGCCTTTCTAGTGATTGTCCTTTGGTTTGTGGCTTAGTAGCCGTTGGTGTGAAAAAGACTTACAGGCTTAGTTAACTCAATATGACTCAAAATACTAATGTAAACTTAGGTCTCGTTAAATGACATGTAGTATCCAACCAGTGGAAGTCATAACTCCACTCTAAAACCTTTTAAGGGTCCATGCTTTGATATTGGTTTTTAAGGGGACTTTGACAATAGTTAATTTTACACAGCTTTCTTTAAGGGAGCCTTAAAGACCGTAAACGTGTCTTATTCAATCTTACCTAATGACATTCCTTCCCCAGAGTGGTACTGGAACTGAAATGTGCATAAAGGAAAGAGACCAGAATGGTGAATGTCTCAAACCATATCATGTCCTATGAAGGTTGATTGACAGAACTGGGGGAGGGAGGTGCTTTGAATGGCTGAAGCCCTGTCCGGTACAAAAGAGGTTGGATTTGTTTTATGTGCTATCAGAGGGTAGAACTAACAACAATGACTGGATGAATGCTACAGATGCTACAGGGACGTGGATTTTGGATAAACATCAATGATTTTTTCAGTCAAAGAGTTATGTGAAAATGGAGTTGAGCATCTCTGGAAGTAGAATGTACCCCACACTGATGCTGGAGCAGCTTCTGAGTGGCCCTTTGTCTGAGGTCATCTGCTGTAACAGACCCTCTGCATGATTCCTTCAAACCTTGAGATTTAATGATGATGCCGGTTGTGTCTCTACCACTGATGTGCTGTCACTCAATACCTTGCCTCTGTCATTTATTCTTATTTCTTCCTTGGCACTCACTTTTTAACAATTCCTAACCAATCCATAGTTGTCCGTGGAAGCTAAACTTTCACGGATTATGAAAGCATTTCCCCTCTCTTGCTTGTCCTGGAAAATTAATGTCACTAAGGAGTCCTATATATCTCTCCCTCCCCAACCAATTTGATTTTTAATTAAAAAGGCAACATACCATAGCGCCCAAAATGATCAGCAGAGTTAAAATCCTTGCTCCAACACTTATAATTGGGGCAATTTTCTTAACCCTCTCTATCCCTTGTTTTCCTGAACTGTAAAGCAAAGCTAATAGTATTATCTGTCTCAGCAACGTTATGAAGATTAAGTGAGATAATACATGTAAAATGCTTAAGTACAGTGCCTGAAATATAATGGATGCCCACCCCATGTTACTGACTGTGTTCCATTGTTCATAAAGGGAGACAAATTTCATTGAGCTGCTTTGATTTAAGAAGACAGTACCATTTCCAGACGTCTCGTTCCTGGGGCCAGCTATATTAGTATTCTGTCCTGATGGGAAGGAAGAAACATCATTGTCAGTGAATAGCCAGTTTAGAAGCAGGATGGATATGAGGGGTGGATATGAGGTAAGCTGAAATGTTACCCCCTGCCAGCTTTTTGAAATGCAGATTTATCAATCTCTTTGATGTCCTGAGCCACTTGCAATGAACATCTTTCGGCATATTATTTGCTTTCTTAACCACATCTCTTTTCACTGAGTTCAACATTCCTGTAGGATTCAAAGGATCTTGGTACATTCTTCCTAAATGAATTCAGAAGGTAAGTCAAAGAGAAGAGGAAACATCTTTGAACAGGACCCTGGGTTCAGACTGGGGGCGGGAGGAGGTAGGGGGGTGCTTTGTGAGTCAAAAGGCTGACGGGAAATCCAGCCTCCGGCTTTCTGTGTGCCAGTCTTCCCTGCCAGGGGCCTGATGACTAACTGCAGCCAGGTAACTCTTTCTGCTCCTTTGAGTAAGTGGAGATGAAGTTACTGGGTCCTCCTGAAGGGTAAGCGGGGGACCACACAGGGAATCTGAGGGTCTCCTTGGGAAAATGGGAATTAAAGGAGCCATCACTTTTAGTCTTCCCTTAATCGTCTGGGCTGTTTCAGGGGCTCACGTTCATAATAGAATATTTTCCCCTTTAAAGTTAAGCACTTTACCTTTCATTTTCAAGTTTATAATCAAAACCCAAATGCAAAATACGGACCAACAGTGGCCCTGTTAATACCTGCCTCTAATACTGCACTGGCAACACTGAAGTATACTTCTGAGTTCATGGGTCTGTCTGTTTCCTAGACGGTGCGCTCCTTGAAGACAGGAACCAGTGCTTATTCATTTTGTATCTGTAGCAGGGTAGGAAGGTCCACTGGCTACTACACATTTGACTTGCTTCACTGGATTACACTTCTTGCAGAAAATCACACTGTGGTGGAGGCCAGAAAGCTACTGTCTTAGAGTTGTTCTGAAGACTCCCCTAGAGCTCTGGCCTACTCTGGAACCAGCTTCCACCGAGCCGACTCACCCAAATGAGATTTAAAAACCACAGGGTCATGGGGTAGAGCCATGCTCTTGCCACCAGCACAGGCATAAATGTACTGGGCTTTTCTGTGGCAGCTGGGGTCTCAGTTTCCAGACTTTAGCTGCATGGGGATTGACCTAGATTCCTAGCTTCCAGAGCCTTCTATTGTGTCAGCACCAGATTCCATGTATTATATAGCTTTCTGATGAAATTAGTTCCCTGGTTTCTGTTATCTGCAACTGAACTTCGATTTGGTGCTCATCAAAAGTTTGTGGAACAAATACACTGAGGAAACATTGGCTCCAACCACTGGGTCCACTTTAAATCAGTTACTCACACCTGAGCTCCTGAAATCATCTGTTGATTCTCAAAGTGAATGATTCATTAACAAGTAAAGAAAAAAAAAAAATCCCAGAAATGCCTCTATTGGGATTCTAAAATGCGGTAAAAAGAAAAAAAATTACTGCAAAATATCACCCAGACAGAAAAGTGGTTTTTTGTTTTTGTTTTTAATCTTGCTATTATCTAGAAAACCCATAAAATGGCCTATTCTTATCGCTTAGTTCTAATTAAAATGGGGTGCTGCTGTATTTTCTAAATGACCACAAAACTGCAGGCGATAAAAGATTATTTATTCAAGTTTTATACTCTGAAATAAATAGTTTGTGCAAAGTCAGGGAACTAGCAGAATGATTAGAGTGAAGCAATTCTTGCAATTCGCAGATTTGGGTCAGAGGCTTGACCTCTGAGAACATACATTTAAGATGCTGTTTATTCTTGTGAATCCCCTAAAAGGCCTTCAGAAGCCTCGAGCTTCACTGGACAAACTCGAGCCTTGGAGCAGTAAACTCGAGCCTTGGAGCAGTATACACCAGCCTAAGCATTCTAAGGCAGAACTTGACTTCTCCTTGCGTGAATAAGAAAAAAGGCAAAAGAGTTCTTCTTGGAATTCCTTTGGCGCAAGAACAGCAGCTGGTCTCCTCAAGCTAATAATGCTTTTCTGCAAAAGTATTTTCTTCTTGAAACTGAAGCTTCCTAGCTAAGGCTTATGACTCTCACCCTGTCTGAAAAACGCCCTCCCCTCAGCAATGCTGTGTTATTCAACTCTTAACGCCGACTTATCAGCACTGTCCCAGTTTAGCTGAGGATTAACGTGGCTCACCCAGATGTTTCTGTGATGGATCAATGTGTTGACTGATGAGAAGAACTGTGGTCTAAACAGAGATTGGAAGAGAGCTGACTTGCCTTTCAAGAGAGGGAAGGATTAGTGAATCCTTTCGATGATCATGAAATAATCAGTGGTGCACTTAGGACATCCCTCTCTGTTACGATTGAATATGATGCTGTACCGCAAAGAATAATAAAGCAGAGCTCTGGACCTAAAATAATGGTCTGCTTGTCTGGATTTCATAATGCCTTATGTTGGGAGAAAGCATTCCTTCCTTCTTTCTTTCACTCTTTGCTAAGCGGATGTTTAGTGAGGATCTATTATGTGCCAGGCTCTGTGTTGTAGGCACTGGTTATCCCTGGGTGAACAAAAGATGCATCATTGCTGTCATGGTGATTACAGTCAAGTGGGGTGAAACAGACAGTAAAAAAATAAACAAATAGATATAAAATGACAAATCCTAGGAAGTGCCTAAAGGAAAAAAATAACCCCTTTAGGAAGGAGGAATGGAGGAAGGGATACTTTTACCAATGCTGTTCTGGGAGAGAATGCCTGTGTTATCTGGTTGTTGAGAGATGGTGGAAGGACAGATGAGGGTTTGTTCTGCTGTTGGATGAAGCTAGGAGAGGGGATGCAGAAGGAATCTTATCCCCTCTCTGTGAATGACATCACATTGCTAAAGGCCTCCCCAGGACTGCCTGTGGATGGTTCGTGGAGCTGTGATGTGATTCTTTTTGAATCAAGTTGTAGACCGAAAAAAATGCACAACCTAAACGTTGAGAATTACGCTTTATTTGGAGGACAAAACTGAAGACGTAAGCCCAGAAGACAGTCTCTCAGATAGCTCTGAGGAACTGCTCCAAGGAGGTAAGGGAGGAGCCAGGATATATAGGAGTTCTGCAAGAAAAAACAGATAGCAGGAACATCAAAAGATTACTGTTAATTAAAGAAAACCAGACATGTCAAGTTAATGAATTTAGCATTTTTCTATGTATGAGAAGATGCAAGAGTCTGGGCTCATTGAAATCATTCCTTTGATATGCACCTTAATTGTCCAGTTTTTCTCCATCCTGAATCCCCTCAGGGTGAACTGCTGTGGGTGCTTGCAGCAGCTCTTGGCTTTATGGCTGCAACAGCCTTTGTTTACTGATCTGGCAGGTGACATTCTTCATCCACACAAGAAATAAAAAGTCCAACCAAACATATCTTAACAGTAAGAGAATTTAAAAACTGAACTACAAGGTGATTCCAAGAGTGGTCCAGTGACTCAGTGCTGTCATCAAGGATGCAGGAACTTTCTGTCTTGCTTCCTTCCTCAGTACGTTGGTCCTTCCTACTTCAATGGCTTTTCGAGATATTTTCCTAAACAGAGACAATTTCTTCTCTGAGAAAAAATTAATGGCAGCTATTAGATAAAATTCATCATTAGATTACTTACTGAAGAATTATTAGCCTTTGTTTAACCTACATCTCTTCAATGGGTTTTAGTTTACAATGTTATGTTCTTAATCTTAATAATAATAAAAGATCAATGGTAATTTCCACATTGTAATGTCTATTACCACCCATCTCCACTCAAGTACAGCTGTCCATGCAGTCTGCACCAGAGGACTATCCCAGCCCTCATCTGCTCCCCTTTTAATACCCAACCCCTTTTATCACGAGCAGCCCCACACACAGATGCGTGGACACACTAGCTCACACACCCAAACTCCAACCACGGATCCTGTAAAGAGTGGCCCCAAGGTCATGGGTGTGCTTTGGGGCACTCACATCAGTGATGCAGTCTGCTGTTAAAGGAAGAGACAGAGGAGTACGCAGACCTTGCAGGTAAGCTTGGGCCACTTGAGCATGGAGTTCTGAGTAGGGGCAGGGTCAAATGGTCTCTAATGAACCCTAGGCACTCTTGCCTTTATGAGCCCCCTGTCTATGTAAAAACTAATTTTAAAAATTGTATCTTTGTATAGGATGGACAAACAACAAGGTCCTCCTGTATAGCACAGGGAACTATATTCAATATCCTGTGATAAACCATAATGGAAAAGAATATGAAAAAGAATGTATATATATGTATAACTGAATGACTTTTCTGTACAGCAGAAATTAATACAAGATTGTAAGTCAACTATATTTCAATAAAATAGATTTAAAATATTATATCTTACATCTGCATTGGCATAGAGATAAATATTATATTAAATTATATTTTCAACCTAAAAGTTGATGTTTTTTCCTTCTGATTTTAAAAGAAATTAAAACATTCTTGTGACCCCTAACAGTATCATGGGCCCTTGGCACTGTGCCCACTGCACCTAATGTATAAATCAGAGTACCTGGAGTGTAGTCTATAAGGAGGATGGAGGATGTGCTCCAGGTGGGCACATCTACTCTGCCTGGAGATTCACTGCCCCATGGGGAGCAGCACAGGTAGAGCAGAGCTGGATTGTGGGACCACATACAGCACAGGGCCCAGACTTGGGTTCCTTGTTCCCAAGTCTAAGGTTGTTACTGTTTTATAGTAGACCATGTGCATTCAGGTGAAGAGTGAATTTCTATTATTATGAAGGGCGTTGAGTCAACACCCGCTTTGCATTTGTCTTACTAAAGCACTCATTCTCATGGCTTTCCATCTGCCAGAGAGCAGGTGACCTTGAAACATGAACCAACTTCTAGGAAGGAGCTTGCAGCTTTTAAATGATAGCTCTTTTCAGCTCTCATGCATCAATGTTTAAAAAAAAAATAAAGCCCTCACCCAGGGTTTAGTTTGAGATTGGGAACATGATCCACTCTTTTCTTGATAAATTAGACAACATCACATTAATTAACCAAGGCCGCAAGAAAGCTTGAGCGGATGTGGAGTTCTCTGATCTCTCTTACTTCCAGTGCATACAGTGTGGGCTGGGCACTTAGTGCCATTCTCTGCACTGGCTGTAGTTTGCTTCTCCCCCTGCCATTTATTTGAGATGCTTGGTACTTCTCCCTGGAAAGGGACTGAAAATATCTTCCATTGGTTTCAAGAGTCCGAGTTCCTGGGCCTATCTTTGTATCACACATTTAGACATGGATATGAGTTCATAAATTAGTAAAAGTCAGAGTGTCTCAGGGCTGGGTGAGCTCAGAACAGGAATGTGTGTCCTGCCACCATGAGCTTTTGGATATCTTTCCATATCCTACCCATCACCACACGCTTACAGCTCCATCAACATGTGACCCTCCCCTTCCTTCTCTATCCCCACCTCACTCCATCCCTCCTAAATGGCTCTCAAATCTGCCATGTCATCTGAATTTCCAAAGCCAATATCCCATTTAAGGCCCTCACTGTCTCTTACCTGAACTCTTGCAATAAGCCCATGCCTGGTCTCCCTGACTCTGATCTTCCCCCGCCATATTTCTGTACCCAAGTGGCTGTGGCAGTAATCTTACATAGAAAATTTGATTTGTGCTGCCAGGTACCCCTCCCAAAATGGAATTCAAGAAATGTTTCAGTCAATACAGATATATACCTCCCCTTGCCCCAGTTGGTACAGTGTTTTATCCCATTGTTTTTAGGATGTGTAACACTAGAGTACCTTCTTTCCCTGAGTCAGAAGACACTCTGATTCTTTTCATCTCGATGAGAAAAAAAAAGAAAGGATGGAGTTCTTTTAATAGAGACTCATCAAAGAATTTCACTTGCCCTATATTCCCTATCAAATACAGTGACAAACAATATTTTTATATCATTGGCACTATGTCCAGTCCTCACCTGGAGATGTCAGACTTTGATAGTCACACCTCTATAGCAGACATCCAGGGCCACCCAAACCTAGGGTTATTCTAGAAAAGTTGAAGTATAGAATCTGCCTCTTTTTATTATCTTTTCCAAGGCAGAGTTTTGGGAAAGAGGATGGGATTTATTTATTTATTTAATCCCTGTCCATCAGAAAAGTCTATAGGATGATCTGTTATTGACTTTAGGACCTCGTATAAAGTACTTGCATATATTCGTTATCCCACTTATTGAACATGCAAATAACTTATAGGAAAGGCCTAAGACAAACCAATTACTCTCATCTGCTCTCTACCAAGGAGAAGGAAAAGCGATTAGATGGCCTGGCCAGGTTATCATCAGGACCTACTTGGGAATTTTCCTGGGGATTTCTGCATATCAATTATAAACAGAATTCTGACTTTGCACGTAAATGTCTTTTCCACAGACAGATCAACTAGAAGGTAAAATTATTAATACCAGAAAGGGATCCCTCACAACACCAAAAAGATCACAAGGACCCTTTCCATAGCATTTGCTCAAGTGTCATTTCCAGATCATTAAATAATCAACAGAAGAAACTAAAAAAGGAAGTGGTCTAACTTGCTGTCAATTAAATATCCATCAGAAATAAAATTATAATGATAGAGGGACATTAGTATGTCTGTGGTTGTTGTTTAGAGTTTAGATTTTACAGTTTTTTAATATCTTTCAACAGAAGGCTAAACCTCTGATGATAACTCTATTAATTTTGTCCGTGGTTCTCCCTTGCCTAGCCAGCACGTAAGACTCTTCATCTTGTACTTTCCTCCAACTTTATTTCTCTTAGCTCTCTGACATGCTCCAACTCTATTTTCACCTTCAAGCTCATTTCTGAACTATTTTGTTTGCTTGGGTTGTTTTTCACCCCATTCCTACTCAACCTTACTCCAACCTATGGGTCTACCTGACAAACTTCCGCTCCTGCAAGACTCAGATCATCAGCTGCTCTGTGGGTACTTTTCTGACTTTCCTTAGGCTTACTGGACTCTGCTTCTTTCATACCTCCTTTATACTTTTCACATACCTCCATTAGAACACAAACAACATGGAAAAACTATCTCCCCACTAGATCACAAATTTCTTGAGGACCAGAGTCGCCTTTGTCTTTTTAAAACCAGTGTCTGGGTGCTCAACACCTGCTTGTTGAACTCAGTTTCAAGTTCTACCTCTTCCAAAAGATGGTTTCCAACCTCAAGCAGCCCAAGGAATGCTCCCTTATATTCCTACCCTCCCATAACAAATTGACTTCTGCAGCACTCATTTATAGTCTGCTTTGTAAACAGCACTCTTCATGGAAACATGTGACATTCAGTTCATACTTTCCAAACATCATATTAGATATATCCCAATGCTTAGAACAGTATGGGCACTAGTAGGTTTGGATACTACTAAACAGGAGTTATTTCGTAACTTCTTAATGGAACCAATGTGACAGAAGAAAATGCAGGGTCTGGTATTGAGGACATTTATTGTTTGCACTGAATCTTTGCTATTGGGAGAAGCATTCCTATTGTAGCTTATGGTCCTATGGCTCACATGTGACTTACTCCATTACCTGATTCCATAAATGGGCGTGTGACCCATAGGTACTAGAGTACTCACTGTAAGGATATATTGATTGGATTCGAGGAAGAGCATGGGACTCAAGCTGCATCAATCAGAGTCACACCTGAAACTTTCCTATGGTAATTATTCTTGATTCTCTTTTTTCAAGATAAAAATTCTGAGGAGGGGCTTCCCTGGTGGCGCAGTGGTTGAGGGTCCGCCTGCTGATGCAGGGGACGCAGGTTCGTGCCCCGGTCCGGGAAGATCCCACATGCCGCGGAGCAGCTGGGCCCGTGAGCCGTGGCTGCTGGACCTGCGCGTCCGGAGCCTGTGCTCCGCAACGGGAGAGGCCACAGCAGTGAGAGGCCCGCGTACCGCAAGAAAAAAAAAAATTCTGAGGAAATGTAAAGTGAAGTTGTTATGGCCATATTGCCAATCACAATGGTGAAAGCCACTTGAAATAGGAAAAAAAGAGGCCAACATGTGAAGATAATCAGAAGCTAAGAGAGGAAAATAATGAGCCCTAATATCGTCATTTGAACTCCGAGGTCCTGCTTGGAACCAGATCTACCCCTGGATTTTTAGCTGCATGAGCGAAAAACATCTCCCTTTCACTTAAGTTGACTTTCTGTCACATATGGTTTCCTTTATAGATGTCATCAAGGAAAAGGTAATAGGAAGCTTGGGTTAAGGAAAGTAGACTTGTTTTGGAATCTGTTTTTATCACTTTCTACATTTTTGATCTTTGATTATTATAAAGCATTCTCAGTTGTAAGCAAGGAAATCTGATTCTGTACTGAGCAGGACAGGAGTTTATCCAGAAGATGCTGGAATAGAAGAGAAAGAGGTAAAATGATCTCTATTAGCAGATAACATGATTTGGGGAAAGCCAAAATAATAAATGGGAAAGCCACAGCAAACAATAAGAGAAATTAATTTTAAAAACACAGGCTACAGAATCAACGTAAAAAATAATAATCTCCACGTGTATTCAAAAAGGCCATTTACACTCTACAGTGGAAAAGACAACTCTATTTATAATAACGAGAGAGTGAGAGCAAACTTAGAATGGAATATCAGCACTTTTATCATGAAACACTCATGAAAGACACAAAAGTAGACTTGAGAAAATAGAAAGACATATTATTGGAAGGAAGCCTCACCCTTTCCCCTTTGGTAACCGTAAGTTTGTTTTCTATGTCTGGGAGTCTCTTTCTGTTTTGTAAATAAGTCATTTGTACTATTTTTTAGATTCCACCTATAAGTGATATCATATTATATTTGCCTTTGTCTGACTTACTTCGCTTAGTATGATAATCTCTAGGTCCATTCATGTTGCTTCAAATGACATTATTTCATTATCTTTTATGGCTGAGCAATATTCCATTGTATATATATGTGTGTGTGTATATATATATATACATATATATGTGCCAAATATATATATGCCATATATATATATTATATATATATATATACCATGTCTCCTGTATCCATTCCTCTCTTGGTGGACTCTCAGGTTTCTTCCATGTCTTGGCTATTGTGAATAGTGCCTTCAAGAGTAAGAGGTTTTACCTGCTTCATCACCATTACTAAGAATCAGAAAGTGAGCAATTCCCAAAATATAGAAAGGAATTCAGACACTGGACACAAAAATAAATGAACAATGTTCACCTCACTAGGCAAGTAACAACCTCCCTGGGTTTCATTTTCCTCATCTGTAAAATGATTAAACACCACCTACCTCCCAAGACTGCTGAGAGGACCAAAAACGATGCTGTGTCTGTGAAACAGCACAAAATGTCCCTCAGCTATCTTTTCTCCCCCCCCTTCCTTCCTTCCTTCCTTCCTTCCTTCCTGTCTTACTTCAGTTACTACCTCCTTTATTTCCCCAGGATAATATTCTACTTACTTAAGGGACACAAAGTAAACAAAATGTTTTGAAACTGAATTGAATTGAATTCATATTTTCATTGGTAAAAAACAATGTTCCCTTTTCCCTTAGCTCTTCTTGTACACCTGGCTTCACAGGAAAAGAAATTAGCATTTGGAAATGCACATCTGTCTCAGCCACAGGTGAGATATTAAAGCATTCCCATATGTACCAAATCCTCAACCTTTGATCAGTATGATGGGAACTTTCATTGCCCAATAAAGCAATAGACAGACCCTCTTTTATTGAAGTCAGGACTTCTCCTCATGAAATCGCTCCCCAAGAGGAAACAGCCCTGCATTTCCCGCTGGCTCTCAGAGTCTGGTGGCCCTTCAGTCCTTGAATGCTGTGGGCTGGATTAACTCAGCAATGGTTAGCTGACTTTTAAGTCTTTTCTTCCTGCCTGTCCATTCATAGCATCAATCAGAGGGCAAGAACCATGTGTCATAAAGGTAACCACGGCTGGTTCAGTCTCTCCCACTGCCAGTCAGCGTGGTAATTTTGGAAGACGGCTGGAGTGTCTGTCCTTATGACTATAGGAAAGTTTGGTGATGAATGATGATTTTTATCTTTGGACTTCAAAGATTGACTCATGCAGAGAATGAGCAATCTATAGGTCATATTTCCTACATCCTGATCATTTTCTTCCTTAGGTCTGGAATTCAGAGAACTAAACTCCAACCAGCTGTAAAGACATCTATCCTGTCAACAGAAAATCCTGCTTAATGGGTCCCTAAGAGGAATTGTCTAAAATAATGCTATGCCATCTCCCCAAATGTTTGTTGACAAATGAATAAGTGGAAAATTTAATGCCTAAACGATCTATACTTTATTCATAAAGCAAGGTTATTCTCTTACTTTTTCTTCCTGTGGACCAGGTATTTTACAGCCACTTTAAAAAGTGTGACTACCTTTTATCTAGTAATTGGACAAATATTTATTGAGGGCTTTCTATGTGTTAGAGCCACGAGGCTACAAAGATAAAAAATATATGGGGCCAATGCTCATAATGTTAATGCTATTAATAACTTCTAGTATATCTCTGACTTTACTTTTTTCAGTGCTTTAATATGTCCTAAGTCATTTAATAATTCTTATAATTCATTGTGATGACCTTAAGTTTTTAAAAATCAGTTTACCACCTTATTTCATCCTCTCTTCCAGGAGACAACATGTCTAGGATACTTAGCCCATAAGTTCAAGAAATAGTAGAACCCTCCCTCCCCCAGAGACTTCATGCCATTAGTACAATGAATTTAGAACAGCGTGTGTGTGTTTACATCAGACACATGTCACAAAGCTGTTTTCCGTTTTGTTCAGCTAGGAGGATGCCATAACTTAATGAAAACTTTGCACGGCACCCCCCTGTCTTGCCTTGACCTAGGTTCCTAGTTCCTTGATGTGCACAGGTGTTAAGAGTTTGCGCTACCTCACTTAATCTGAAGTTTGAAAATCTCAATCTTTCCCCAGCCATCAGAAGACAGTCATTCCCTTATTCCACGATCATCTCAGCGGCCCTCTTGCACTGACTCCCACACCTGTTCATCCTATTAGGAATAAAACAAAAGCAAAGCCTGTTTAAAATCCCTCTTCTTCAACAAGGCCTTCTGTTTTGAAATTTTGAAATGGTCCCTGGTCTATTCTCTTACCAGCTGTGCCCTTTTATCTCCTAAAGAGAATAGCTGACATCACACAAGGCAAGGCCATTGTGCTTACAGACGCCATAAATATCTCCCCTAAATCCTCCATGATAAATTTCCCTCTGATTAGGAAAGCAGATACTGTCATGTGCACAGGGGGAGAAGAGGGGATAGCTTTGAGGATGCTAAACTAAGCCTCTGGAGATATCCCATCCCTCTCTCCAGAATTTCACTATCCAAAAACTGGACTCACAAAAACCATAGAAAATGCATCTGGATTATCCACTCCTGTTGTTTTTCTTTTTTAACTGGATTTCAATTATGGACAGACTAAAATGTACTTATACAGAATCTAAAACAAGTTGAATTTGTTAAAGGTATAAATGGGAACATGCCTCTTATACAAATCACAATATGCTTTTTACCCCACAGCCTGAAAAGAAAGAAAGAAAAAAAAAATCCTGTGAATGAAGAGGGAAATAAGGGCTTTCGGTTTTGTACGAGTTTGAAACGACTTTATCTCTGACTCCCGTTCTACATTATTTTTGATTTGGGGGAAGTCCTGTGCCTATACAGTGACTTTTTTAAATAACAAGTTTCTATTTGTAACTGTTAGTTGGTTTTTCCATAAATTAGGAAAGGACTGGAAGGACTGAGAAGGGAAAGAATATTCCTGGATCAAAGGAAACTGGTCAGTGGAAGTATACAAACTTGAGAAGGCATTTTCAATTCTTATTGCCTGACCAAAGGAACCAGATAATTCTGTATGTTTTTCTTGGTCTTCCTAACGTATGTTTATACAAAAGAAAAACGAAAAAAGTAGGCTATTGTCAGGAAAGGTAAAAATTAAAAATTATTTTTGTTTCTTACGACTTGGACCTTCATTTGTTGTAGGACATAGGTTTAAGAGTCTTTCGCCTTTGTTTTTTTTTCCTTCTTTTTACAAATTTTTTTAAAATTTTAATTTCATTGGATTATAGTTGATTTACAATGTTGTGTTAGTTTCAGGTATACAGCAAAGTGATTCAGTTATACATATACACATATTCATTCTTTCTTAGGTTCTTTTCTCATATAGGTTATCACAGAATATTGAGTAGAGTTCCATGTGCTACACAGTAGGTCCTTGTTGGTTACCTGTCTTATATATAATAGTGTGTGTATGTTCATGCCTTTGCTTTTGTTTTTTTAAGTGACAGCCTTTTGTGATCTGCTGAAGAGAGGTGTAATGTAAATAATAAAATAACCCCAAGGTTAGCAAAGACACACCCACCCAGACACTCATCCCTTCTTGACTCTACCCTATAGACAGCCAAGAAGAATTTGGACAATGGAAAGAAAGCAAATGAAGCGGGAAGATAAGTGAACCATAACGGGTAACTTTGAGGTCAATACAGAGAAGCTGAAAACTTCGACTCATTTATCTTGTCTGAGCCATCCATTCTGCTTGTAGCCCAAAGCCACCACCAATTCAACTTCCGTATTTATGGTTTAGCCACGCTTTTACATTAAAAAAAAAAATCGTTCACAATTTACCCTCTAGAGAATTTTCCCTGATTAAGCCCACCTTCGTTAGCACACTTTGACATCTCTTTGTATGGGATTAATGTTTTTTTTAATTTGTTTTATTGACGTATAGTTGATTTACAATGTTATGTTAATTTCTGCTGTACAGCAAAGTGATTCAGTTGTACATGTATAAAGACATTCTATTTCCGTTATGGTTTATCACAGGATACTGAGGGACTAATGTTTTAATAACGAACTTCAAGTGCTCAGAATTAGATTATTCATAATACTTGCCCTCCTTCCTTTATTCCTTTCTCCTTTTTCTCCTTCCTTCCTTCTCCCTTCTTTCCTTTCTATATTTTCCAAGGACTAATATAAAACTTACTCTGTGCCAGTCACTGCTCAAAGAATTTTAATCCTCATGACAACTCTAGGGGTCAGAAATTATCATCAATCCCACTTCATGGATGAGAAAACTCGGTTTACAATGTACTGTCATTATTGGTCTGTGCATGACTCTATTTCATTTTTTCATTTATTCATTTTTATTCACTGGCTCTTGCTTTGTTTGTAATAAAAACCAACCACACAACCCAAGAATTAGAAGATGAACAATATTTACATCTACTTACATGATTCTCTCCCAGTCCATTACCGTACTGCGCTGCTGACATGCTGAGTTTTGTGTTTTTATTATTTTTTGCTTGTTTGTAAAAATAATTTTAGTACAAGTATGTTTGCTCAAAAATTGTATTATTTGGTTTTAGTAATCTTTGAACATTTATGAAGAATATCATGCTGTGGTCATCTGAAAACTTATCACTTGACATCATATTATTATGTAGCTGTAGCTGTGTTCATTCATTTTCATTGGTATAATATATCCCATAATATACCACATTTATTTATTTGTTTCCCTGTTGATAGTCATTTATTATCTGCTCTTGCTATCACAAACAATGTTATTGTGAATATTTTTTATGTTTCTTCTGGTGGACAAATGTAAGAATTTTCTTTGGTATACGCCTAGAAAACTGTTGGGTCGTAGGGTATATGAATATTCAACATTAAAGATAATGCCAAGTAGCTTTCCAAAGTGATTAACCAGTTCACACCAGCAATATTTAAGAAATCTTGTTGATCCATAAACTCTCTGACTTTTGGTCTAGTTTAAATTCCTAATTCTTGCCAATAAATTGAGCATAAAGTTTTGCCTGCTATAGTCTTGACTTGCTGTTCTCTATCTTGATTTGCTCGTCCATATTGCTATGAAGTGGCTGGGCATCCTTCCATATGTTTTTAGCTATATATTTTTCTCCTGCTGTGAAGCATCTGTTCCCATATTTTGGTCTTTCATTTTTAAATCTTTTTTTCTACTTAGCTGTTTGAATTTTCCTTAGTAGAGGAGTCTTTACATATTCTTGATACTAAACTTTGCCAGTTATATGTGTTACAAATGATTTTATCTTAGTTTGTAGCTTGTTTTTTCACTTTCTTTAAGGATTCTTCTGATGAACAAAACATCTTAATTTTAATAAAGTCAAAATCATAATTTTTTTCTTTTATGGTTTGCACCTTTTGTGGCTGTTTAAGAAATCCTTCCCTGCCCCAAGGTCAGAAAGGTATCCACCTATATTTTTCTACTGAGTGTTTTAAAGTTTGCTTTTGACATTTAAGTCCTTAATCCATCTGGAGTTGATTTTTGGGTATGGTGTAAGGGTGGGATCCAAATTCATTTTTTTCCAAATGGACAACCAAATTTTCCAGCTCCTTTTATTGAATAATCCCTCCTTTCTCCACTTAAGTGCCAGGCCACCTCTGCCCTCATTAAAGTTCCACATACACATGATATATTTCTGGGCTCTCTATTCTATTCCACTGGTTCATGTATCTATACCTGCAGTGTGGTATTTTGGTAAGAGTCAGAAGATCATGTAACTTACAACCAAGGGAACTTGAACAGATCACCTGACTATTCTGTTTCATTTTCTCATTTGTAACACACAAATAACTCCTACCTCACAAGGATGCCTGTGAAGATCAAAGAGATACCTGCAGAAGTATTTTATAATGTATAAAATTCTATAAAATATCCTATATTGTTATTTGTTTTATAGATGTTCTCAAAGTGTTTCTTCCTTTATTTTCTTGCCTTTTGGAACTCTTTTGGTTGTTAGTAGCAGAAGACCTGGCTGACACTGGCTATAAAAATAAAATTTAATGGCCCACATAACTTAAATATTTCAGTTGTAGAGCCGGCCTCAGGTGACGCTGTAAACAGTGACTGTTTAGAGATTCCCAGAACGATTTTTCCATTTCTCTTCCTTGAATCCTGCAGTGTCGCCTTCCTTTGGAGACCTTATGGTCACAACGTGGCCTTCAGTGGCTTCTGGGGCTGCATGCGTCCTTGTTCACATCCAGCCTTAAGACCAATTCCCTCCAGGTGGCTTTCAGAAAAGAGAGAGCAAACTTCCCCAGACATCCTGGGCGATGTTCTCGGTCCCACGTCTCATGGGCCACATGTGGGCCATGTACTCGGTCCTCATCCAAGCACTGGGCGGACAAGATGGGATGTAAGGGTGGGGTCCCCTTCTTCTAACACATAGGAACTGTGTGCAGGAGTTGAAAATCTGGTTACCATTACTACAAGGAAGCAGAGAATGAATTCTTAGGCGGGGGACCCACAGAGCAAATGGTCATTACATTCTTAATTTTTTAAATAAAATAACTCATGTATATGGTCACAGATCAAGTCATGAAGAAGACTTAGCATGGAAAAAAGCAGCAGACTCTCTCACCAACCCCAGTCCTACTCTTAGAAGGAAGTTCTTTTAACTCTTATGTGCTGGGTTCTCCTGGTGACTGTTGTCCTAACTCTAAACTGGCTTTTTAAGCTCCGTCTGTTTATGAAGTGAGCTTTATCCTCTAGAATACATATATATTTCTCCATCCTTACTACTTATTTTAAATCTGATAGCAATGTTATTATTTTAAAATAGTTTATCGTTTACCTTTGTGATTTTAAATAATATATCTACATATTTTTTCCATCAATTTTAATTGGTATCTCACCTTCCTTCTCTGAAGAGTTTTAGCCACTTTTCCCTCTTCTCCACCCCCTCCCTCCTTTCTCTTCCCCTTCTGTCAGATCTATTTTGACTTTTGCATCATCAAGATTGTGAACATTCATATTCTGCCCTTCAACAATAAACAGTACTTTCCTGCTTCTCTATATATTACAAGTTGAATTTGCAAAAAAGTTTTTCCATCAGTCCAATTTTGTGTTAGAATAATGTCTTCCTTCCTGTGTGTCCAGTGTTACTCAAAGCAGAACACTACAGCAATTAAAGCAAAACATACACAAGCAGCAAGGTTAAATGGAATCTGTTTATTGTATTTTTTCAATTGTGTTTTTAATTTTGTATTATTGGGATCACAACTTTCTACTACAGATTTCATTTTTCTTAGAGCTTCTCATTTTCCTTGCTTTCTGTGATTATCCCTTCATTCATAGCTTCTACTGCCTGGAATTCCTTTTTTCCCCCCTATATCTTTCCTTCAATTGCTTGATTAAAGTCACAACTTCAACTAACTTCCCAAAAAAAGCATAATTAAAAGGTCAATACTACCCTTCCTTGCTGTCAGAAAATATCCATATCTTTATCCTGTTCTCATACCTGATTGGTAAGTTTTTTCAGAACCTTGAGGGAACATTGCTTCATTGTCACATAATATTCAGTTGCTTATGAAAAGTCCAATATCAGTCGGCTCCTTATTCCTTTACATATGGACTTTTTTCCTTACCAGAGATTTTATGAACATTCCTTTATCTACCATGCACTACAATTCAATCAGAACATTATATATTGGTTTTCTTAAAAATTCATCTTGCTTAACAATTTGTGAGCCCCTTCAATCTAAATATTCTGGGAAGTCTCCTGTGACATTTTAAAATATAATCTTCTCCCATTTTCTACATTTTTTTCAACGTGTCATATATAATTCAATTGCGACCACCTGAATTGATCTCTTGGTTTTACTTTTTAAAATTTTTATTTTGTTTAACCATACATGCAATAAAGTGAACTAATCTTAAGTATATACACATGTATACATTCGCATACCACCACCCAGATGGAGATATGGAATACTTCTAGCCTCTCAAACACCGATACCTCATAAATCAAGGTATCATTGATTAGTTTTGCTTGTTCTCGAACTTTATGTAAATGTAATAATACAGCATAAACTCTTTTACTTGTCTGGCTTCTTTCACACAACATGATGTCTGTGAGATTAATCCGTGTGATTTGGAATATCAACAATTGGTTCTTTTTGAAATTGCTGTAGAATATTCCATGTTCCGCAAGTTATTTATTAGTCTTCCTGTTGATGAGCATTGTGAGTTGTTTGCAGTTTGAGGCTATTATGAAAAATGCAAATGCAATCATTCTTAGACATGTCTTTTGATAGACATATGTACTGATTTCTCTTAAGTATATGTCTAAAAATGAAATAGCTGGGTCACTATATTTAACTTTATAAGAAACTGTCAAACATTTTCCCAAAGTGGCTGTAACAATGTACACTCCCACCAGTAATATATGAGAATTCCAGTCACTCCACAGCCTCATCAATATGTGTCATTGTCAGTCTTTAATTTTAGCCGTTTTGGTGGGTGTAAAATGGCATTTCATTATGGTTTTAATTTGCATATTTCTGATGAGTAATGATATTGATCACTTTTCTGATCCTGTGGCCCTTTGGATATCCCCTTTTTTAAAATGTCTGCTCAAATCTTTTGCCCATTTTTAAATTGAGATATTGAATAAATGCATTTTCTCATTTTTATGTAAGACGTTTTATATATTCTGGATACAAGTGCTTTTTAGATGTACGTATTGTGAATATCGTCTTGCATTCTGGGGCTTGTCTTTTAACTCTGGTTAAAATATTGATGGTATTTTTGTGTAACTACAAGTTTTTAACTTTAATCAAATCCATGTTCTCAGTCTTTTCATTTATGAGTAGTGTTTTGTGTACCTTGTTTAATAGATATTTCCCTAACCCCAAGTTTATGAAAACATCCTCCTGTAGTTTCACTTGAAAGCTTTATTTTTTAGCTTTAAGTTTAAAATCCATCACAAATTTATTTTTGTGTGTGATGTGAGACAAAAGTCAAGGTTCATTTTTTTCCCATAAAAATATGCAATTGTTCCAGTACCATTTTTAGTGAAAAAGTCACTCTTTCTGAATCGCAGTAGCACATTTGCTGTAAATCAAGGGTCTCTATATGTGTGAGTCTCCTTCAAGACTGTATTCTCTTCCATTTATCTACTGGCCTAGCCTTAATACTGTATTTACCATGAATCACTGTATTTACTATGTATCACTGTATTTACTATGAATCCTAAAATTTGATAAGTGTTGCAGTTTTGTCCTTTTATTTTTTCCAAAATTGTCTTGGTGATTCTAGGTTTTTTATATTTCCCTATATATTTTAGAAACAGCTTGTCGATTTCCACAAACTGTCTTGCTGCTACTTGATTGGGATTGCATTAAATCTACAGTTCAATTTAGATAGACTTGAGAACTAAAAAAAACAGACTTCCGAATCCATGAATATGGTATATATCTCTATTAATCTCCCATTATTTTAGGCATATTTATCTTCCCTCAGCAATGTTTTATAGGTTTAAGTCTTGCAAATTTTGCATTAGATTTATCCCTAGGTATTTGATACTTTGTGGCTACTATTCAACATGGTAAATTTTAAATTCCATTTTTCATTTATTTCTCTGTAGTGTATAAAATATCTGAATTTTGTATATTGAGCATGTATCCAGCACTCATGCTAGCTTTACTTGTTATTCCTCATAGTTTCTTTTAGGTTTTCTATATTCCAAGAGAAATATATACATATTCCATATTCCTATATTCTTAATTCATCTGTGAGTAGCAATAGTCTGTCATATTTCTTATACTTTACTTATGATTTTTCTTTTTCTTGCCACTTTTGTTTATGTACTAGGTAATTTCCTTAGCTTTATGTTCCATGAACTTTTGGTTTTTTTGTTTTTTTTTTTTTTTTGCGGTACGCGGGCCTCTCACTGTTGTGGCCTCTCCCGTTGCGGAGCACAGGCTCCGGACGCGCAGGCTCAGCGGCCATGGTCCACGGGCCCAGCCGCTCCGCGGCATGCGGGATCCTCCCAGACCGGGGCACGAACTCGCGTCCCCTGCATCGGCAGGCGGACCCTCAACCACTGTGCCACCAGGGAAGCCCTGGTTTTGTTTTTAATTTAGATATTTATATTATTACTCTTTAAGACTTTCTTGTTCTCTGATTTTTTTTTTAGATATGCTATACTGGTTTTGTACAAGCAATAAAATTTCAAATTAGTTGAATTATATTATTTTTGTTGCTTTTGTTTCCTGAGTAGTATATTTGTTTCTCTGTGATCAGGCTTTCTGTTTTGTTATTTAATCATTCTCCTTCATGCCATGGGTTCTCATATATCTATTGATTCTTTTTTTTTTTAATATCTTTATTGGAGTATAACTGCTTTACAATGGTGTGCTAGTTTCTGCTTTATAACAAAGTGAATCAGTTATACATATACATATATCCCCATATCACTTACCTCTTGCATCTCCCTCCTGCCCACCCTCTCTTCCCACCCCGCGAGGTGGTCAAAAAGCACCGAGCTGATCTCCCTGTGCTATGGGGCTGCTTCCCACTAGCTATCTACTTTACATTTGGTAGTGCATATATGTCCATGTCACTCTCTCACTTTGTCCTAGCTTACCCTTCTCCCTCCCCTTATCGTCAAGTCCATTCTCTAGTAGGTCTGTGTCTTTATTCCTGTCTTGCCCATAGGATCTTCATGACCATTATTTTTTCTTAGATTCCATATATATGTGTTAGCATATGGTATTTGTTTTTCTCTCTCTGACTTACTTCACTCTGTATGACAGACTCTAGGTCCATCCACCTCAATATAAATAACTCAATTTCGTTTCATTTTATGGCTGAGTAATATTCCATTGTATATGTGTGCCACATCTTCTTTATCCATTCATCCGATGATGGACACTTAGGTTGTTTGCATCTCCGGGCTATTGTAAATAGAGCTGCAATGAACACTGTGGAACATGACTCTTTTTGAATTATGGTTTTCTCAGGGTATATGCCCAGGAGTGGGATTGCTGGGTCGTATGGTAGTTCTATTTTTAGTTTTTTAAGGAACCTCCATACTGTTCTCCATAGTGGCTGTATCAATTTACATTCTCATCAACAGTGTAAGAGGGTTCCCTTTTCTCCACACCCTGTCCAGCATTTATTGTTTGTAGATTTTTTGATGATGGCCATTGTGACTGGTGTGACGTGATATCTCATTGTAGTTTTGATTTGCATTTCTCTAATGATTAATAATGTTGAACATTCTTTCATGTGTTTGTTGGCAATCTGTATGTCTTCTTTGGAGAAATGTCTATTTAGGTCTTCTGCCCATTGTTGGATTGGGTTGTTTGTGCTTTTGATATTGAGCTGCATGAGCTGTTTGTAAATTTTGGAGATTAATCCTTTGTCAGTTCCTTCATTTCAAATATTTTCTCCCATTCTGAGGGTTGTCTTTTCATCTTGTTTATGGTTTCCATTGCTGTGCAAAAGCTTTTAAGTTTCATTAGGCCCCATTTGTTTATTTTTATTTTTATTTCCCTTTCTCTAGGAGGTGGGTCAAAAAGGATCTTGCTGTGATTTATGTCATGGAGTGTTCTGCCTAAGTTTTCCTCTAAGAGTTTAATAGTGTCTGGCCTTACATTTAGGTCTTTAATCCATTTTAAGTTTATATTTGTGTATGGTGTTAGGGAGTGTTCTAATTTCATTCTTTTACATGAAGCTGTCCAGTTTTCCCAGCACCACTTATTGAAGAGACTGTCTCTTCTCCATGGTATACTCTTGCCTCCTTTATCAAAGATAAGGTGACCATATGTGTGTGGGTTTACCTCTGGGCTTTCTATCCTGTTCCATTGATCTATATTTCTGTTTTTGTGCCAGTACCATACTGTCTTGATTACTGTAGCTTACTAGTATAGTCTGAAGTCAGGGAGCCTGATTCCTCCAGCTCCGTATTTATTTCTCAGGATTGCTTTGGCTATTCGGGGTCTTTTGTGTTTCCATACAAATTGTGAGACTTTTTGTTCTAGTTCTGTGAAAAATGCTAGAGGTAGTTTAATAGGGATTGCATTGACTCTGTAGATTGCTTTGGATAATATAGTCATTTTCACAATGTTGAGTCTTCCAATCCAAGAACATGGTAGATCTCTCCATCTGTTTGTATCATCTTTCATTTCTTTCATCAGTGTCTTATAATTTTCTGCATACAGGTCTTTTGTCTCCTTAGGTAGGTTTATTCCTAGGTATTTTATTCTTTTTGTTGCAATGGTAAATGAAAGTGTGTCCTTAATTTCTCTTTCAGATTTTTCAGTGTTAGTGTATAGGAATGCAAGAGATTTCTGTGCATTAATTTTGTATCCTGCTACTTTACCTAATTCATTGATTAGCTCTAGTAGTTTTCTGGTTGCATCTTTAGGAATCTCTATGTATAGTATCATGTCATCTGCAAACAGTGACAGCTTTACTTCTTCTTTTCTGATTTAGATTCCTTTTATTTCTTTTTATTTTCTGATTGCTATGGCTAAAACTTCCAAAACTATGTTGAATAATAGTGGTGAGAGTGGGCAACCTTGGCTTGTTCCTGATCATAATGGAAATGCTTTCAGTTTTTCACCATTGAGGATGATGTTGGCTTGGGGTTTGTCATATATGGCCTTTATTATTTTGAGGTAAGTTCCCTCTATGCCTACTTTCTGGAGGGTTTTTATCATAAATGGGTGTTGAATTTTGTTGAAAGCTTTCTCTGAATCTATTGAAATTATCATATGGTTTTTCTCTTTCAACTTCTTAATATGGTGTATCTTATTGAGTGATTTGCATATATTGAAGAATCCTTGCATTCCTGGGATAAACCCCACTTGATCATGGTGTATGATCCTTTTCATGTGCTGTTGGATTGTTTGTCAGTATTTTGTTGAGGATTTTTGCATCTATGTTCATCAGTGATATTGGCCTGTAGTTTTCTTTCTTTGTGACATCTTTGTCTGGTTTTGGTATCAGGGTGATAGTGGCTTCATAGAATGAGTTTGGGAGTGTTCCCACCTCTGCTATATTTTGGAAGAGTTTGAGAAGGATAGGTGTTAGCTCTTCTCTAAATGTTTGATAGAATTCACCTGTGAAGCCATCTGGTCCTGGGCTTTTGTTTGTTGGAAGATTTTTAATCACAGTTTCAATTTCAGTGCTTGTGATTGGTCTGTTCATATTTTTCTTTCTGGTTCAGTCTCAGAAGTTTGTGCTTTTCTAAGAATTAGTCCATTTCTTCCAGGTTGTCCATTTTATTGGCGTAGAGTTGCTTGTAGTAATCTCTCATGATCCTTTGTATTTCTGAGGTGTCAGTTGTTACTTTTCCTTTTTCATTTCTAATTCTGTTGATTTGTGTCTTCTCCCGTTTTCTCTTTATGAGTCTGGTTAATGGTTTATCAATTTTGTTTATCTTCTCAAAGAACCAACTTTTAGTTTTATTGATCTTTACTATAGTTTCCTTCATTTCTTTGTCATTTATTTCTGATCTGATCTTTATGATTTCTTTCCTTCTGCTATTGGGGGTTTTTTGTTCTTCTTTCTCTAATTGCTTTAGGTGTAAGGTTAGGTTGTTTATTTGAGATGTTTCTTTTTTCTTAAGGTAGGATTGTATTGCTATAAACTTCCCTCTTAGAACTGCTTTTACTGCATCCCATAGGTTTTTGGTCATCGTGTTTTCATTGTCATTTGTTTCTAGGTATTTTTTGATTTCCTCTTTGATTTGTTCAGTGATCTCTTGGTTATTAATAGTGTATTGTTTAGTCTCCATGTGTTTGTATTTTTTACAGATTTTTTCCTGTAATTGATATATAGTCTCATTGCTTTGTGGTTGGAAAAGATACTTGATATGATTTCAATTTTCTTAAATTTACCAAGGCTTGATTTGTGACCCAAGATATGATCTATTCTGGACAGTTTTCCATGAGCACTCGAGAAGAAAGTGTATTCTGTTGTTTTTGGATGGAATGTCTTATAAATATTAAAGTCCATCTTGTTTAATGTATCCTTTAAAGCTTGTGATTCCTTATTTATTTTCATTTTGGATGATCTGTCCATTGGTGAAAGTGGGGTGTTAAAGTCCCCTACTATGAATGTGTTTTTGTTGATTTCCCCTTTGATGGCTGTTAGTATTTGCCTTATGTATTAAGTAGCTCCTATGTTGAGTGTGTAAATATTTACAATTGTTATACCTTCTTCTTGGATTGATCCCTTGATCATTATGTAGTGTCATTCTTTGTCTCTTGTAATAGTCTTTGTTTTAAAGTCTATTTTGTCTGATATGAGAATTACTACTCCAGCTTTCTTTTCATTTCCATTTGCATGGAATATCTTTTTCCATTCCCTCACTTTCAGTCTGTATGTGTTCCTAGGTCTGAAGTGGGTCTCTTGAAGAAAGCATATATATGGGTCTTGTTTTTGTATCCATTCAGCCAGTCTGTGTCTTTTGGTTGGAGTATTTAATCCATTTAAATTTAAGGTAGTTATCGATATGTATGTTCCTATTACCATTTTCTTAATTGTTTTGGGTTTGTTATTGTAGGTCTTTTCCTTCTCTTGTGTTTCCTGCCTAGAGAAGTTCCTTTAGCATTTGTTGTAAAGCTGGTTTGGTGGTGCTGACTTCTCTTAGCTTTAGCTTGTCTGTAAGGGTTTTAATTTCTCCATCAAATCTGAATGAGATCCTTGCTGGGTAGAGTAATCTTGGTTGTAGGTTTTTCCCCTTCATCACTTTAAATATGTCCTGCCACTCCTTTCTGGCTTGCAGAGTTTCTGCTGAAAGATCAGCTGTTAACCTTATGGGGATTCCCTTGTATGTTATTTGTTGTTTCTCCCTTGCTGCTTTTAATATGTTTTCTTTGTATTTATTTTTTGATAGTTTGATTAATATGTGTCTTGTCATGTTTCTCCTTGGAGATATCCTGTATGGGACTCTCTGTGCTTCCTGGACTTCACTAACTCTTTCCTTTCCCATACTAGGGAAGTTTTCAACTATAATCCCTTCAAATATTTTCTCAGTCCCTTTCTTTTTCTCTTCTTTTTCTGGGACCCTACAATTAGAATGTTGGTGCGTTTAATGTTGTCCCAGAGGTCTCTGAGACTGTCCTCAATTCTTTTCATTTTTTTTTCTTTATTCTGCTCTGAAGTAGTTATTTCCACTATTTTATCATCCAGATCACTTATCTGTTCTTCTGCCTCAGTTATTCTGCAATTGATCCCTTCTAGAGAATTTTCAATTTCATTTATTGTGTTGTTCATCACTGTTTGTTTGCTCCTTAGTTCTTCTTGGTCCTTGTTAAACTTTTCTTGTATTTTCTCCATTCTATTTCCAAGATTTTGGATCATGTTTACTATCATTATTCTGAATTCTTTTTCAGGTAGACTGCTTATTTCCTCTTCATTTGTTAGGTCTGGTGGGTTTTTACCTTGCTCCTTCATCTGCTGTGTGTTTCTCTGTCTTCTCATTTTGCTTAACTTACTGTGTTTGGGGTCTCCTTTTCACAGGCTGCAGGTTTGTAGTTCCCGTTTTTTTGGTGTCTGTCCCCAGTGGCTAAGGTTGGTTCAGTGGGTTTTGTAGGCTTCCTGGTGGAGGGGACTACTGCCTGTGTTCTGGTGGATTTGGCTGTATCTTGTCTTTCTGGTGGACAGGTCCACGTCTGGTGGTGTATTTTGGGTTGTCTTTGGCATTATTATGATTTTAGGCACCTCTCTGCTAATGGGTGTGCTTGTGTTCCTATCTTGCTAGTTGTTTGGCATAGGGTGTCCAACACTGGAGTTTGCTGGTCATTGAGTGGAGCTGGTTCTTGGTGTTGGGATGGAGATCTCTGGGAGATTTTCGCCATTTGATATTACATGGAGCTGGTGGACCAGTGTCCTGAACATGGCTCTCCCACTTCAGAGGCACAGCCCTGACGCCTGCCTGGAGCACCAAGAGTGTGTCAATCACACAGCTCAGAATAAAAGGGAGAAAAAATAAGAAAGAAAGAAAGAAAGAAGAAGATAAAATAAAAGACCACAAAATAAAGTTATTATAATAAAAAATAATTATTTAAAAAATTTTTAAAAGGAAGAAAAAGAAATAAAGAAGGAGGAGAGCAACCAAACCAAAAAAAATCCACCAATGATAACAAGCACTAAAAACTATACTAAAACAAACAAAAAAAACCAGACAGACATAACCGTAGGATGAGTGTTAAAAGCAAAGCTATACAGACAAAATCACACACAGAAGCATACACATACACACTCACAAAAAGAGAAAAAGGGAAAAAAAATATATATACATATATATATACATATACATATATACATATACATATATATATACATATATATATATGTGTATATATATATATATATATATATATCTCGTTGCTCCCCAAATCCACCTCCTAAATTTGGGATGACTCGTTGTCTATTCAGGTATTCCACAGATGCAGGGTACATCAGTTTGATTGTGGAGATTTAATCTGCTGCTCCTGAGGCTTCTGGGAGTGATTTCCCTTTCTCTTCTTTGTTTGCACGGCTCCTGGGGTTCAGCTTTGGATCTGGCCCCGCCTCTGCGTGTAGGTCACCTGAGGCGTCTCTTCTTCTCTCAGACAGGATGGGGTTAAAGGAGCAGCTGATTCAGGGGCTCTGCTTCACTCAGGCCGGGGGGAGGGAGGGGTATGGATGTGGGGTGAGCCTGCGGTGGCAGAGTCCAGCGTGACGTTGCACCAGCCTGAGGCGCACCGTGCGTTCTCCCAGGGGAGTTGTCCCTGGCTCCCAGGACCCTGGCAGTGGCGGGCTGCACAGGCTCCCAGCAGGGGAGGTGTGGAGAGTGACCTGTGCGTGCACACAGGCTTCTTGGTGGCGGCAGCAGCAGCCTTAGCATCCTATGCCCATCTCTGGGGTCTGCGCTGATAGCTGCGCCTCGGTCCCACCTCTGGAGCTCCTTTAAGCGGTGCTCTGAATCTCCTCTCCTCGTCCACCAGGAAACAAAGAGGCAAGAAAAAGTCTTGCCTCTTCAGCAGCTCCAGACTTTTTCCCGGACTCCCTCCTGGCTAGCTGTGGCACACTAGCCCCCTTCAGGATGTGTTCACGCAGCCAACCCCAGTCCTTTTCCTGGGATCCGACCTCTGAAGCCCGAGCCTCAGCTCCCAGTCCCCACCTGCCCCGGCGGGTGAGCAGACATACCTCTCAGCTGTTGAGTGCTGGTCGGCACGGATCCTCTGTGCGAGAATCTCTCCACTTTGCCCTTTGCACCCCTGTTGCTGCGCTCTCCTCTGTGGCTCTGAAGCTCCCCCCTCCGCCACCCGCAGTCTCCACCTGCTAAGGGCCTTCCTAGTGTGTGGAAACCTTTCCTCCTTAACAGCTCCCTTCCACTAGTGCAGGTCCCATCCCTATTTGTTTGTCTCTGTTTTTTCTTTTTTCTTTTGCCCTACCCAGGTACATGGGGAGTTTTTTGCCTTTTGGGAGGTCTGAGGTCTTCTTCCAGCGTTCAGCAGGTGTTCTGTAGGAGTTGTTCCACATGTAGATGTATTTCTGGTGTATCTGTGGGGAGGAAGGTGATCCTCACGTCTTACTCTTCCGCCATCTCCTATCTTACTTGTCCATTCATATTTAAGGAATAACTGCTTAGCTAAAAGGGTTTCCTCTGCTGTTATGTCTCTTTTTCCATCAGTCTCTCTCTTGAATGAAAATATGCCTGGCTATCAAGCATGAGATACAGCAGAACATGTAGCTGGTCAACCTTCCTTTATATGAGTTAAGGGAAACACTCTCACACTATTTCCCCCTCTATTGTAAGAATGTAAGAAGAAGGACTTAAATCTGTGAAGTCAACATCTATACTAGGCATTTTCTTAACTGGCTTTTTCCATTTCTTTAGAGAAGAAACCTCCATATTTGGATAAGAAATAAAAGCCTGGCTGCCTGTGCCAGGTGAGGGAGGTTGAGGGCAACCATTTATAATTTGATCCTACAAACATATGTACTGTCACTTCTCCAAAGCTCACTTGAAGCATATTCTAGTGGTGGTTTTACCATGCACTATTTCCCTGAAAACACCAGAGAAACAGAAATAAAATCTGTTTTAAAAAATTATTATCTTAGGGAATGGGAGCTGTCAACTGAAAATAAAAATGCACCATGTGAGAGTTGTGAGTTAAGTTTTATTTGGGGCAGAATGAGGACTATAGCCCGGGAGACAGCCTCTCAGATAGTACTGAGGAACTGCTCCCTTGGTGCGGGGGGGAGGTCGCATATATGTGATTTGGGGGAAGGGGGACGTGTACAATCCAGCACACATTTTGGCAAAGTGTTGCTGCTGGTCACGAGGAGCAGATGTCTCCTTTAATGGTTTTAGTGCTTTTTTAGATATGAGAAGATGCAAGAAATTAGGCTCATAAATTCTTCTCCTGGAAATATCTAACTAAAGGCCTGTTCTGCCAGTTTTTGCTAGAGCACAGAGTGTCTCAGTGCTGATCTCTGCCCTGAATTCCTGGGTTGAAGGTCAGCGATTGCAGTGGCTAGTGACCTGATCTTTGTCGAGGTAGATGGCAAGTGATAATTTTTAGTTGGCAGGGCTAAAGATACATGCCAAGAGAGCCTTTTTAAAAAAACTGTATTTTTTTTTACTCTTCCATGAAGCATCAATGTTTTTGTCACTTGCAGATATTTATTCTATATGTTGGTGCCAAGATTAGTTTAAATTTGTAATGTATAGAGGGAAAAATCACTGGAAGCATAGTTACAAAACAAGCCAAACACCGAAATATGTTAAAAAGCATTATGTCTGGGGACTTCCCTGGTGGCACAGTGGATAAGACTCCACGCTCCCAATGCAGCGGGCCTGGGTTCAATCCCTGGTGAGGGAACTAGATCCCACATGCATGCTGCAACTAAGCGTTCGCATGCCTCAACTAAGGAGCCCTGGAGTCGCAACAAAGGAGCCCACGAGCGGTAACTAAGGAGCCCTCCTGCCACAACTAAGAGCCCATGCAACCAAATAAATAAATAACTATTAAAAAGAAAAAAGAATTATGTCTGAGTAGAGGGAATACTTTGGGGTGTATTTTCCTGTATGCATAGGTTTTATCATAAAAATATTACAAATCTAATTTTGTGAGTAGGATAGTGAAGAAGAAAATCATAAAAAATTTAATGAGATCAAAGCTTTATCTAAACCAATGTCTAGGAAATATTAATATATACTGACTGCTTCAGCCAAGGCCAATGTCCTACATCATCTTTGCCCTCTAACACAAAAATGAAAATATATGTTTCAATATTGGCCTAAAGGTTCTAAAAAATCCTCAGACATCAAAGAAAGATGCAGCTATGTTTACTACATGGAATTTTGCTAAGGGAATTTTATAAGGATTATTTAAAAAGTGTTGAAATAAGAATGATTTTCTGACTAGCCTGCAATTAACCATAGCATTAAGCTACCCCAAGTGTTCCAGTCCCTTAAAATTCTGTGTAATTACAATCTTCCCAGTGCCTCATGCTTACTTCCTTAGGATTCTTTGCCAGTGTGTTATTCTATATTTTAAACCACCAAAATACAGTCCAGGGATTCAAAGCTGAAGAAGCAAACCCAACTTCTCTGTATACTTTAAGTAACTATGAGATCTGGTTCTTTGGGAATTAGTAGACATGGCCCAGTATCCTTAGCACAGGGAGTTATTGTGGCCTAAGGAGGTGAAATTAATTTACTGTTCCAAAAGCACCAGTGATATTCTTGGATATCTCTGTCCCAATCAAAATCCTAGTATGTGAACAGTCCTCTGCAAAACATGACAGAGGACACAACAGAAGAAAACAAGGTCTATCTTTGAGAAGGTTAACACTCAGGAGAGACCAGATATAAACATAGCAAACCATGAAAAAGCTTATGAACAAGTTGTGTTAGGACCCTCATCAGGATGAGCTCTATGAGAAGGTAGAGTACAAATGTTCAAGGGAATCAGAAAATACAGTCAGGAATTTGAACAATATCCAGCTTTTTATGCAACTCTAATAAAGCCTCAGCTTGAGTCTAAAAGAGATTCAGATGTGTCTGGGGGCATCTGGAAAAAGGGCAGTGTCAGCCTCCGGAAACCCATTTGCATGCAGACTGAGAAATCTGGGAGAGGACTGGTCCCGAGGGAGGGATGACCCAGGCATGATGAAGTGACTCAGTAAAAAAGCCATAGTCATTGAATGAGGAAGATGATTCTGAACACAGCAAGTCTGAGATTTATCCCCAACTTAACACTAATTGAGCTTCATTTGAATATTATGGAAAACAAAGTTCTAAGTAAATGCTGAAATAGTTGTTTTACTTTCTGACCTAAACAGCTCTACCTTGGGATTCCCTGTAGCAGAACTTAACAGAAAAGGAAAGTGTCTCTCCACCACTTTTCCTTAGGTCATCACACAACGTCGGTGCCCTGAGGACACCAGCATGGTGCCTGGGAGAGCTAGCACTGTGTCTACCATGTCTTGTCAATAGTCTAAGGGTGGTCAGTCAGGAGGAAATGCCATGCTTTCGGATCAGTAACAGAGACAAAGTACTCAGCAGTGGAATCAGCATCTGAGACAGGCTTTTATACCCAGTTCATCATTAGCAGATGCCAATAAAAGACCACTGAACCAACTGAACCACAAGTAAAAACGCCAGTCCTGGCAGAGCAGAAATGTACCTGTCATGTCCAGGAGAGCAGCAGCGAGCTCAACTTAAGAATTGCTGTGCCCAGTACCATGAGATCTGACTTGGTGGCCCCATGAGAATGCAGGGCAAGAGCTCCTGCAGGGAAATAATTACCAGGGGTCTAGGAAGTTTTATGTCCACATAAAAAGACATGAGATAGTGACATTTAAGTCTTTAACATTATCATACCTTAGGCTATCTGCAGGAGTGGTCTTGAGAAATCTAGGATATACAATTAGTTATTTCTCAAAGTATAGAAAGATTGCTTTTAGCTGTGATGTTGAAGATTAGGTTTACAAAAATGGCATTAAGCATGTATAAAGAAATAGTGTATAAATGTCCCAGGATGATCATTTCTATAGAAGGCTTAGAGAATCACAATCCTAGGAGGACACAAAGGTAGAAATCAAGTAGACCAATCATCCAGTGTTCAACTATGAGAGTGAGACCCAGGAGAAAGAAAGGCAACCACTAGCTGGTTGTGGAACTGACAGAATAACAGAAATCTTTCGACTTCAGGTCCAGGGCTCTTTGAATGGCCCTCTGAGGACTCAGGGAAACCACATGAGAAATAATAAACCTGACCTTCTGATTCCTAGATAGTGTCAGCAAATTGCCTATAGCCATTCTGTACAAGTAAAACTCCAGCTGGGAATTTAAGAACTGTCAAAATGCTCTCTTCTTGAATGTGGATGGGTTTACCTATATTTCTGCCAATTTGAAAATGTAAATTCCTGAACCGATTTTTGATATGACTACTTAAAAATTAGAAGCAGTGTTAGACTTAACTTCAGAAGAGGAAATGGTTGCACAATTTTTTGTTGGCTTTTAGGAATTGATGAAGGAAACATGGAGGGAAATGAAGAAAGAAGGAATGCAAGCAAAAAATTAGAACCAGAATGAGGAATAAAAATAGAAGAGTAGGGCTTCCCTGGTGGCGCAGTGGTTGAGAGTCTGCCTGCCGATGCAGGGGATGCGGGTTCGTGCCCCGGTCTGGGAAGATCCCACATAACCGCGAAGCGGCTGGGCCCGTGAGCCATGGCCGCTGAGCCTGCGCATCCGGAGCCTGTGCTCCGCAACGGGAGAGACCACAACAGTGAGAGGCCCGTGTACCACAAAAAGAAAAAAAAAAAAAAAGAAGAAGGGTAAGTAAGTAGACGAGAAAGAGCCAATAAGAAGTTTGGAGTCTCTACATGAGAGGGCTGGGTGGGTAAACTCCACCAAGAGTGTATTGAACATGAAGTTTATCTGTTTCAACTGGTGTGATTTACTTGACATAAGTGACAGACCGAAACGGAAATAATAATCATCTGTCAAACAAATCAGTTTGATTGTTTCTTGACTGTTCTGGCTATTGTTTTCTTTTTTTAACCTAACCTAGCTGTTTCCTTAACCAGTCAAGTCAAAACAGACACCCAATTTGCACATGTCAACACAGGCTCCCTCTTGAGTTAATGGCTCGGAGTCTGACTCACTGTCCTGAGAATCCCAGATCCTAACTTTTCTCTTCTTCTAAATTAGAATGAGATGGCCTCTGTTTATACTTTCATTAAACAGAACCACATGATTACAACCTTTCCACTGGGGGGTTTTAGCCGAGAGTTTATCAGCAAGAGCCCGTTTCCTGGGCTACAGAGCTGCTTTGGTTGTGAGCCAGGAGTGGCTGAGATAGACTCTTGCTTTGCTATTTTTCCTGGTTTAATGGGTTGCTTCTAGGGGCTTGTGTCCATATATTGAAGGAAGAAAGAAAGAGATGAGTATGTCTTCCACATGGCCCAACTGTTTCTGTCTCTGAGAACTCCTATGTGATCAGAGACTTTCATTTGAAGCCTGAAGTTTCTCTTTCACTTGTCCTGGGAAAAAAATAATGCACAGATTCCTGGGAAGTGGTGCTGGCTTTTTTGTTCTTTGTTTTTTTTTTTTGGCTGGGTTGGGTCTTCATTGCTGCGTGCAGGCTTTCTCTAGTGCAGCGAGCGGGGGCCTCTCTTGCTGCGGAGCACAGGCTCTAGGCGCACGGGCTTCAGTAGTTGTGGCTCGTGGGCTTAGTTGCTCTGCAGCATGTGGGATCTCCCTGGACCAGGGCTCGAACCCGTGTCCCCTGCATTGGCAGGCTGATTCCCAACCACTGCACCACCAGGGAAGTCCCGGTGGTGGCTTATCAATTTGTCATCTTTTATTACATGTGATCATCAAACTGGAAGGTGTCTACCTTTTATTTCAAAGATCCTCTCCCCTTCAAATTCTCCTATATCCTTTGAGACCCAGCCTCTGTGTCGATCGCCTTGACCCCCACACCTGAAAATCCACATTCTCCTTGGAATTAATCTTTCCTTCCTCTGTGTCTTTAGCACTTGACTGCATCCCCTGCTGTGTATTATGCTGTAACTACATTGTGACAGTTCCCTGAAGATAGAAACTATGTTTTAACATCATCACTTTTTAAATAGAGGAATGAATATTTGTTAAATTAAACATAACTGCAGAAGGCTAATGGGGGGAGGACCTGAAGAAGAGATAAGGCGAAAAGAAGGACAAGGTTATTAGTAGCTGAAGGGACTGCAGACAGATAAAGATGATGGGACAAAATTGCTGGTATTATCATGGAAGGGGGTAGGGTGATAGGAGGTGTTTGCAGGAAAGACAAAATGATGCTCAGAAGACGGATCACTAGGATGAAGACAGAATGGGAAGTAGTCAGAGTGAATAAAGTGCTGCAATTATAGTAAATGCTATAACTGGTGCCCTTGTGATGGTATCTCCTTTGTGGGAAGGGAAGGAAAATCAGGAGATCAGGAAAGGGCAATCATCCTACCCCAGAATACCTCTCCTTCTCCCTTCCTCCAGGCAGTCCACCTTGTTTCTTAGGCTTCAAAGCCTCAGCAATGCCTTGCTGGTTTTGCCCCCAGTCCCTATGAAGAGGTGCAAGCCTGTTGCTGTCCCCATAGCTCCAGCATCACATTCTGAGATAAAATTCCTTAAGTCTATCCCTCCTTTTAATATAGACATGGCATGTGCTATGAGATAACACAAACACACAATTAGCATGTATGTGCGGCCTTATTTTTCTTCTATCTCTTAGTAAAATTACAGATAGATAGATAGATAGATAGATAGATATAGATAGATAGATAGACTAGGGGAGTGAATCTTTTGACTTTCTGTTGCCCTTCTCTTATGACGAAGTAATCAAATTCATTATGAAACCTTAAAATGGATGTTAAGTCCTTGATAAAATTGAGGAGAAAGGTGTGCTGTTCAGAAGCAGCAGGTGTTGACGATGAAACCAGTAGGCCAAACCATAGGGTCCTTGGAAGAAAACACAGGGGTGACAGAGAAAAGCCTGGACCAAGAAATAATTTTTGAGGATTTATATGGGATATAAGGTCTTCCATACTAAGGAGCCAGCCACTTGTCTCATCCCTCAGTAGCTTCTGTTCCTACTTCTTCATCTCCTTCCAATTTCCCTATTTTTTCCCTCCAGATGGGGACCACATAGAGAAACGTGAATAGGCAGCAGCCCCTCACCCCCACCGCTGACAAGGTTTAGAAAGGAAACAGAGGGGAAACCTGTGGTTCTGTTATTTCAGGGGAAGGTGAAATCATTTTCAAATGGCTTCCTATATGTTATCTTATTTGACCTTTGCAATAATGAACCAGTGAGGGATGAAGAACAACTTTTATTACCTGCCCTCCTCCCCCTATTCAGTTAAAGAATCTTAGGACTAAATAGATTTCTAAAAATTGTTCACAGTCACAGGATTGATGAGAGTACAGCCTGGCTTTCTCTCACCAAAGATGGTGTTGGTTTCACCCCCTTTTCTACTTCTTGGTTTACCCATGGTGGTTCTATGCTATTAAGATGAGCACTGTTTATTGAGTGTGTTACGGGTCAGACAGACTTTTGTGAACCGGGATGACCTGGGTTAACTAACCATGAGGCATGGCATTATTTTATTAGAAAAATTTGTTCTGGGTTCTAAACAACTAATCTACACACAATATTTTAGTACACAGCTCCTTTTAAATTGAGGACTGCCTGTACTAAGCTTCTAAGGATAGAAAGATAGTCTTTTTTATTTTTCCTGTTCTGCTTTTGGAAACTAACAACAAGGGTGCCAATTAGCACCAGATGGGACAGGGACTGTGTGATGTGGAACTCCAACCACTAGGGACTGGAACAAATCCACTAATGTATTAAGCAATCGAAGAGCCAGAAGTTGGGCAGGACTGGAGTTTGGCACAATTTAAAGTTCTGATCTGTAAAGGCCTAACTTTATACACAAAATCTGTCCCTTGTCCACTCACCTTCTGTGAGGAACAGCAAGGAAACTGGGAATTTGAAACTCTAGTACCTTTGCGGCCATAGACTTTCATATGCATATTGCCTTTCCCCTTGACTCCTTTCTCCATTTTTTTAAAAAAATTATTTATTTAATTTTGACTGCGTTGGGTCTTTGTTGCTGTCTGCGGGTTTTCCATAGTTGTGGCAAGCGGGGGCTACTCTTCGTTGTGGTGCACGGGCTTCTCATTCTGGTGGCCTCTCTTGTTGCAGAACACGGGCTCTAGGCATGTGGGCTTCAGTAGTTGTGGTGCGCAGCCTCTGTAGTTGTGGCACACGGGCTTAGTTGCTCTGTGGCATGTGGGATCTTCCCAGACCTGGGCTTGAACCCCTGTCCTCTGCATTGGCAGGCAGACTCCCAACCACTGTGCCACCAGGGAAGTCCCTCCATTTTGAAGTTGAACTAATCTTTAGAGAATAAATAAGTAAACGTGCAAAGGCCTACAGTCTTGAATCCTTGGATTTTTAAGTATATAGCCTTAGCTACCTTTACATTTATGAACATTTTGATTTTTGAAATGAGAACTTTGCATTTGCACAAAAGTCAAGTGTGGAATTGAAGCATTAGATAGGTAGCTTGAACTTAAAGGTAATTCAGACCTAAATGGCATATGTTTACTGAAAACATAGAGAAGTGAAGCAATATAGGAATTTCTATTGATATTCTCTAGATAAATGTCTATTCTTTTCCTCACCTAGCTAGTTGTGTGCCTTTGCTGCAAATGGCTAGACAACAGCACAGTCCATTTGGCTTGCTGAGTTCTGTCACTTACCACTCACTACATGAACATCAGTTTTCCCAGGCAGTTCACCCTGAAGACAGCTGAACACAAGACAAATTAAACACAGTTCTGCCTCAACTTGGTACAAACCTGTATTTAATAGAAATGATCAAAGTTAGGCTTCATCCATAAAATTAATGGGTTGGATTTAAACATTTCTTCATGACTTTTTTCTCATTATAGCACACATAGAAAATGGTCTTATTCTGTAGGTGCTCACTGGCCAAAGAGATAACAGAGCTCATGGCCAGAGGAAAACAACAGCTAGAGGCTCCACAGAGCCTGCCCAGCCAATCCAAGGGCTGAGGAAATCAATATCTCAGTTCATCTGCAACTCATCAGTAACACACCAGTGTGTCAACACCTACCACTGGCACACAGGTTGGAAGTTCTGGAGTAAAGGATGTTTATGGACCCATTGGGGATTCCATGACTACTTTTTTAGCATAAATTCACTGGGACTTAACCACTGACTTGTGATTTGAGCACCATGCCCCAAACCTTCTAGAGCATAAACTGATCCCAGAATGTAGTCTCTTTGTTAAGCCATCTCATGCTGGGGTGACCAACTGTCCCAGTTTGACCAGGACTGAGGGGTTTCCCATGACATACATGAGATTTTCAGTGCTAAAACTAGGGCAGTCCTAGGCAAACCAGGACAGTTAGTCCTCTACCAACCATATGTTAAAGTATTCTATTAAGGGGCTTCCATGGTGGCGCAGTGGTTAAGAGTCCGCCTGACGATGCAGGGGACATGGGTTCGGGCCCCGGTCCGGGAAGATCCCACATGCCGTGGAGTGGCTGGGCCCGTGAGCCAAAAAAATTCTATTAAGGAAACACAGAGGAGATACACTTTCTGCTTTCATAGGCTCAGGTGTTTGTGGTGGTCTTCCCAGCCCATTGGAACCAAAGGCAACAGCCCCAGAGCTGGAGTCCAGATCCATGGGTCATAAAGCAAAAGGCTATGACTTTTATTATGAAATGTTTTCCTTTGTAGAGTTGTTTTTGCCAGTTCAAGGAGGAAATAGTGGGCTGAAATCAAGTGGCATGACTGAATGACTAGTGCTAAGCCTTCGTGCAAAGGCTTCATTGGAAACATTCAGACTCAGAACAATAGTAGTTCTGACATGACTACCTCTTGCCTGAGAAACTCATAAACATGGCCTCTAGGCTATACTTATTTTTCAGCAGCTGCTGGTCCTTTAGTTTAATTATAAGCTACAAGTAAGCTTCTTAAAGAGGCAATGTGTGTACCAAACAGTGTCCAGAGGACACACTGTTCATAAAATTTAAGACAGTCAGCATTGTTGGAATTACATGTTCTAATAAGAGATGGGTGGGGACTGGTGTGGGAGAAATAGGAACCACCATCCCCCTCCTCCCCTACCCAACTTCAACCAAAATTGTTTTTGAGGTTCAAAAATATTCACATGACAGCTTTCTATGTTTGGCTGGAGTGGACTAAAGTGCGATGCCAAGAAAACGGTTTCTTCTATCTTTTATGCTAATACAGATGTCACAGGACTGAAGAGATTCCACAGCCCTGGTTCTCCATACTCATGCAGAGATACTATTTTATTTTTTATAAACATTTATTATACACCTATTATGTGCACAGAACCAGGCTTTGCCCTGAAGGGAATGAGAAATAAGTAAGATGAAATCCTTCCCTTGAGGCACACACCATGTCCTGAGGAAAACCCATCTGAACAAGTAACTTTCACACTAAGCAGAATAAAATCAGTACAGCAGAAATGTGAAACCAGGAAGAAAGGAGAAAGTGGCATTTGAGCCAGTAGCATTTGGCAAGGTAGGATGTCAGTGAAAGAGGTGAAATTTAGAGTTCTAAAACTAAACCACAGGAAGTCTTCTCCCTGGCGATAGCCCATTAAGACAAACATGCCTTTGCTTCCCTGACAGTCATGTCACGTGGGAGCTCCCTTTTCTGAATGGACATTGACTTTGAAGTCAGATAGACTTGAGTATGAATTCCACCTCTGCCTTGTATTAGCTATGGGTCTGTGTCAGTTATTTAGCTTCTCTAAAGCCATTCCTACACTATAAAAGGGAATTAACAACAAAGAAGTTTTACCAATATAGAAAATGTCAAGTGAGATAATCCAGGTAAAATTGCCTTATACAGAGAAAGACAGAGACAGAGACAGAGAATTCTCAGGGCCACTTACCCTTCTCTTTCTGGTGTCTTAAGAAACTTACTGTGTATACTTCAAACCTAGGTTTTGAAGTGGGATGAGTTGTACTGAACTCTGAGTAGTGTGTAAAAAGCTCCCATTTCTTTTCTTAACAGAGACACCAACAAATGCATTTAAAACTTAAAGCTAGTCATATTAGATCCATTGTTTTAGTATAAATGTCTTATTCCATGGAAGATGTGGAGTTAAAGATGGGTAGAGGGAATGCTGGAGGAAAAGAGGGGAGAAGATATTTAAGTATGTAGACAGCCCCAAATCTAAAACAGGCAAGGCGTGAATTTTATTTCAGAGGACTCAGTCCTCAGAATTAAACAGAACAGATTGCATTTTTAATACCCAATATTCCAGTGAAAACCAGTACCAATGCCTCTTTGACGTGTCTTTTATAGTATCTTTGGGTACTGGTATTTGGTCTAATGTAAACAGAATGTTCGCTGAACACACCAAGCTCCACTTAATATGACACAACTTTATTCTCATGGAGAAATCGTTGAGGGTATTGCAATATGGGTTTTGCAACATGTACAACATTTTGGCACAGGATAGTGATAGGATTGCAATATCTTTTTCCCTCCTGACATATTCCAGATTCTTATTTGAACATCTAATATAGGAGAACTAAACAATGGTTCAGGACTTGCAGGTAGGATGTGATACCTGTAAAAGTCAAGTTCCTACGAACCACCGCCCCCTTTTAGCCATCGTTTCCACTGCTTAATTTCCTTCACCATTGGTAATATTTTTTTTCCAAATACCTATTTCAGCTTTTTCTTCCTCAATAAATATCTATCTTTAGCAAGGACAAAAAACCACACTCATTAAAATTGCAAAGGCAATATTATGTTTTCCCTTTTAGACTCAAACATGGAAGGGATCCATCGAATAAGTAGAACTGGGAGGAAGAAAGGAGAGGGAGAAATTGGTGTGGAAGAGAGAGAGGAGAAAAGCAAGCATCATTCCCATCCCCCTCCTTTTGGGACCCACATTCCATTGCCTCCTTCAAATCTCTATCAATGACAAATCCATGCAGCAAGCTGCTATGCCTTCAACCTGGTTTCCATTACATTAGGAGACCAGTGCCCAAAACACATATCAGTATGTGACTTAGAAAATTCAGGGTTGAGATACCCCAGTGGGTGTTACTGGTAGATCAGCAACAAATCACATTTCCACCAAGTCTCTTGTCTTTAAGTCTCCACATCAATTTCCTTGCACTGAATGAGTCAAATACTTACAACTCTGGTTCTGCCATACTTGGCAGAATAACACTACATTTCTTGATTTTTTTTTTTAATGGTTGAGAAAAATTCTATGATCTTCAGCAAATTTGCCTCTTTCTATTACCGGCTCGATCTCTTTGAAATTTTTCTTTAAATGATCACAATATTCACTGTCATCAGTGCAAGCGGTGGTTGTAGTAGGTCTATTATTTTTATGAAATGCTAACATTCCTTTAAAAAACAACCTTTAAGGAATTAACTAATGAATACAACACATGTGCGGAGAAACTAACCTACATCTATTCATTCGTTTATTTATTCATTTATACAACAATGTTTATTGTGCTCCTACTACAGTAGTGAAAAAAAAAAAAGGAAAAAAAAGGCAGTCCTCATGGTTACCAAAGGGGAAAGGGAGGGGAGGGATAAATTAGGAGTTTGGGATTAAACTATACTCATTACTATATTTATATAAAATAGATAACCAACAAGGACCTACTGTAGAGCACAGGGAACTCTACTCAATATCTTGTAATAACCTAAAAGGGAAAAGAATCTAAAAAAAAGAATATATATACATTCTTTTGTGTATGTAACTGAATCACTTTGCTGTACCCCTGAAACTAACAAAACATTGTAAATCAACTATATTTCAATAAATTTGTTTTAAAAAGACAATCCTTCCCATCATGACTTTTATAATCTGCTGTGAGGAGACAGACAATAGACATAATAAATAATTGGATTATATAGCATTTCAAAAGTGTTAAGTGTTATAGAGAAAAATGACTTAGAATAAAAGAGATGGAAGATGGTGGATGGCAAAAGTGTCAGTTTAAATGGAATGTTCATGGGTAACTGAGAAGGTGATACTGAGTGAAGAAATAAAGGAGGTAAGGAGTAAGCCAAATGGGCATCTGAAGGAATACTACTCGCGCCAAAGACCCTGAGGTGGGAGTGTGCGGTGTGCTAGTTACAAGGTGTGATGGTTAATTTTATGTGTCAACTGGACTGGGCTAAGGGATGCCCAGATAACTGCTAAAACCTTATTCCCAAGTATGTCTGTGAGTGTTTCCGGAAGATATTAGCATTTCAATCAGCAGGCTGAGTTAAGAAGGTCACATTCACCAGTGCCAGTGGGCATCACCCAATCTGTTGATGACCTGACAAAGAATGGCAGAGAAAGGGCAAATTCCTTCTCTGCTTGTGCTGGGACTTTCATCTTCTCCAGCCCTGTGACACTTGCATTCCTGGTTTTGGGCCTTTGGACTCAAACCAGGACTTATACTATCGGCTCCCCTGGCTCTCAGGCTGACTCAGACTGAATGACACCACCAGCATTCCTGGGGCTCCATTATATTTGAAGCTTGCAGATGGCCAATCTTGGGACTTCTCGGCCTCCGTAACCACATGAGCATATATACACATACATATATATATATCTTTATATATGTATCTTTATACATGTACATAAATTTTATTCTATTGTTTCTGTTTCTCTGGAGAACGCCAACTAATCTACAAAATAATATCACCCACACTGGCTGACCATATTATTTCAGGCCGGATGAAGATTTAGAGACACGATTTTACAATATCATTTGAAAATCAAGCTAATAAAATGTGTTCCAGCAAGGTATTACTCTATTTCCTTCATCTTAGGCTCAGAAAAATTTTATGCTAAGTGAGATCAATATTCCCTCAGTTTCAGTTTATCAGTTAGTGTGTACAAAACATCATAATAAGATGACACTGGAGCAAGTGTTATTGTTATTCAAAATCAGGTTATTAGATTCTGTTTTCCATTGTGATATAATGAATATACACATACAAACAGTGAGATGTTTGTTTCTCGAAAAAAGTAAATGTTGACGTATATTCTATAAACATTGTGTAAATTATGATATAAAGTTACATGTTATTGGCAATTTTACTGGTCTTACATCCATCAGCCAGAAGTCGCAGGTGCTTAGGTTAGTGGAAAAATAATCTACTGTCTGTAGAATTTTCAATAAAACAGTCAAAAAAGAGGTTGATGTTAAAGAAAAATTGACATAAAAACTAATATTATTTTAGAGACAATGATTTTTTTCTTTTTTGCTTTATATTATGCACATTAGGCCATTTTATAAGTTTATTTCTCTCAAAGGATTTAGATTTTTTCCAGAATGTCAATTTGGCCTTCAAAGTTGAGTTTAGATTAAGATTGAAAACATGTATTTTAAACTCTATAATTGCTAATTATCTTTTAATCGTGTCTTTATTCGACATTTTGCTTATCTGCATGAAAGATCTCAAAAACAGACATTAACAATGGTTGAAAGTGATTTTTGAATCACCAGCAGAAGGAAAACTTACATTTTTCCACAGGGACTCTAAGTAAAACTGATATACTCATCTTTCTCCAAAACAAAGTAGGAGAATTAATTGCAAATAATTAAATGGGGTTTCTAGGCTGAATGATAACTTTGGAGCTGACATCTGATCAACTGAGCTCACCTATCCAAATAAACGTAGTATTAGTTGGGCTGTTTTTCTTTCATTATATTTGAAGCTAGGAAAATCTAAATGGAATAATCAGTCTCTCACTGACAACTCTGGTTTTTTCCACTGAAAGTGAGCTAATATTCTGCCCTCTTTTTCTCTGTTTAAACAAAACTCTAAATAACTTTTATGCTTTTGCAATTTACATGCAATTTATGTACCCATGCACACCTAACCCAAAAGTAAATAGAGTTAAACATAAATAACCTCCTTAGCTTGAAGTCCACTCACAGTATCCTGGGCCCCATGCCAATGTCACACCAAGACTCGGGGGCCTCCACAGTTACCCATGGAATTTTCTCATCCCTCCCCTCCATGAAATTATGCCTCTGAGTACCATGGTCTTTAAGTTCTACTAGGCAGCTGGCTCATTTGTTGACGGTAACCCATGCAAGCATGATACTAGTATGTTACTTCTAACATGACAATCATCACTAGGCCTTTCCTGAGACAATAATCACAGTGTTCTAAGAGAATCAAGTGAAACAGGGACATCATCATAGCAGATTGGAGAGGGTATTGACTGAACCAGTAAAATCTTATTAAGGAAAGGGGGTCAGAAAGACAAGTGATGGTCAACAGCAAGCATTCTCATTGACTTGGACCAAATATACTGGGTGTTGAAGGACCTTCCAGGTCAGGTCTCAAAAGGGACTGGAAAGACTAAGCCCGGCAGGCACTTATTTTAGTTAACTAGTTAATAGAAACTTGTAAAAATTTTAGGCCAAAAAACACTCGTCTTCCTCCACCTGATCCCCAGGCCCAGGCCCCATCCACAGAAATACGTACTTTCAGTATAACAGTAGTAATACCTATAGGATATAGGTATTCTATGCATGTGTGTATGAGATATGTGTGTTTGTGTGTATATATAATACCCAAGATACAGAATAATATATATATTATACAAAAAAGACAGAATTTTATTTATATATGATACACATACACCGATGTATACACATAAATATTATGTATATCTATATATATATACTACATATATACACTTATATGGCATGCACACCCACACTAGCCATTGCTGGTGTTATTCTAAACTGACAATCTCAGACTTTGGGGTTTTTTTTCTCTTTTTTTTTTTAAATTGGGAGTACAGTTGATGTACAATATCATATAAGTTACAGGTGTACAATATAGTGATTCACAATTTTTAAATGTTGTACTCCATTTATAGTTATTAGAAAAAATTGCTATATTCCCCATGTTGTACAATATATCCTTGTAGCTTATTTTGTACATCATAATTTGTACCTCTTAATCCCCTACCCCTTTGTCGCCCCTCCCCCTTCCCTCTCCCAGCTGGTAACCACTAGTTTGTTCTCTATACCTGTGAGTCTGTTTCTTTTTTGTTATATTCACGTTTGTTGTATGTTTTAGATTCCACATGTAAGTGATATCATACAGTATTTGTCTTTCTCTGTCTGACTTATTTTACTTACATAATACCCTCCATCTCAGACTTTGAAAACATTCTCCTAGGGGTTATTGGGTCCTCTGAATTGCACTGGGGGGATTAATGAGAGAAAAAGCCTTCTAGAACAAGACCAAATTCAGAAGTGGGGTTTTCCCCCATGGAAAGGAGATGGAGATATTGATACTGAGAAATTTTCAGGATATAAGATTTTTTAAGGGATAGAAAGCAAAAACATAGATCAAGGAAGAGGAACAAAGCTAACAACTGTGGCTTATTATGGAATTCTGGCCTTCACCAGCCTCTGTGCTGCTGAAGGATACACGCACATCGTCACAGACAGCAGCCCCAGAGTTCCGGGAGCAGAATAAGAGCAAAGCAAGCAGTGGCCCTCAGCGACCCTGGACATGGACCTGAGAGTCAGCCTTCCCAAGTGGATGAACTTGGGAAAGAACTAAGACAATCCTCTAGTTTCCTAAAAATACTAGAGGAAAGCTTTTCTTGGGATAGGTTGGTACGTAGTATATAAAAGGCCTACATGATTATTAGCTTACAAACTGGTGTCCATTTCACATTATATTGTATGCTCTAGAGAGAATACTTTTTCCTCTCTACAGTCTTAACTTGGTCTATGAATGTGACATGCTGCAGGCAGCCCACTTTGGTACAAGGAAGCCAATTATTAAATTTTCAGAAATGTTATAAGCCAATTGTGAAACAGTCGTTGTGAAAAATGAAAGTGTATAATCCTTCAAATAACAAAGATAACACATTTTCAAAACTCAACACCTCCTAATTATTTTACTACACTTTATATTATCTATCTTGAGGTTATTTCCATCTATTTTATCTGTACGATGGAAATACTGTGCTACTGCCTTTAGTTTAACTTGGCCTTAATTTATATCATATTGTTACCTTGAAATCAACCAAGGTGGAAGTATTTATACCACAAAAATTGTCCATCGCTACAAATCAGGGCTTGATTTGTTTGTTGATTACCTAAACCACTGGTTATCAACCAGGGTCAAGTTGGCAACATTTGGCAATGGCTTGGGGAAATTTTTGGTTGTTGTAACTAGGGGTTACTACTGGGATCTAGTGGGTTGTTACATCTGGGGCATACTACTCAGACCTAGATAATCCAAAAGGATTTGCTGGCTTTTAGACCAGCGATGTTGCTAAGCATACTATAATTCACAGGACAACCTCTCACAACAAAGAATTATTCAGCCCAAAATAACAATAGCACCAAGGTTGAGGAATCCTGGTCTGGACCTAGTAAAGTGATGTAGAAAATGTTAACAGTGCAGATTAAATTCAAAGTGCAGTATCTTTACCTATTACACTGGCCCTTGCCTTACCTTTCTTCTGTCATCACAGCAACTTCAGCCAGCCTCTGTCTTCAGAATTTCCCAGGCAGACATCTGTCCCTCTGTTCTCAAAAATCCCCGAACCCTAAAGAGCCCACATCAAGCGTCCTTGAGTGATCTCTCAGTGTGCTCCACTCCTGTACTGTTATCGATCTGGGTTCTTGGACTCTTTAGTCAATAGAAATTGATCAGGGGCCAGACAAGAAATTCAGGCAAGGCTTTACTGGGACTCCTGCTGTAGCACAAGTAACAGGTTCCCTTGCTCCCCCCCAGGCAGTTGTGAGCTGGTCCCTTAAATAGGGTGATGGTAGGGTGGGTCCAGGGATCGGGCAGGAGGGGCTGCTTAGGTGGTCTGCCCACCCCTTTGGTGGTGCTGTGTGCAGGGATCACACGCAGTCCCCTGCTTTCGCTCCTGACACCTCAGAAGTGGAGGTTGGGTTTTTGGTCTTTCTATATCTTGTAGTTTATTATTTGCCCCAACTGCGCATGCATGCAGTTATTTTTAGTCCCTTAGAGATTCTTTGTATGTTGTTGCTGGAGGAGACCTTTGTCCAGGTACAAGCGCTGCAGCAAAGGGTCCCAGGTCCCAGGTCCCCGCCTGTCTCAGGACCACAGCAATGTCTGGCACACAATTCTACATGTTGCTCTTGGGGCCCCATCTGACTTTGCTTAGGTAGGAAGGGCTGCTACAACATTCTCTTGTTTATGACTTACCTCCAGAAAAATCCTGCAATAATCAGCTAATAAGATATGGATCTTTGGACTAGTTTTGCTATCTCACGATAAATCTTAAAAAGTTGTGTTCAGAATGAACCTACTTTACAACTCATGCCTTTCAGCTTTGGAGCTCCAACTGAAATTTTAAATAGGAAAATTCTCAGTCACACCCTTTTACATATACTTGAAGAGTCCCATTGCAGGAGCTGGACAAAAGGAGGCTCTGTTTATACAAAAACATTTAACAAAACTGAAACAAGCCCACTGACATTACCAAGAAATTATGGTAGACCACAACCAGGGTTTCTAAGTTTGTACAAATTAACTTGGAAGTGGCTGATGTGGCTCAAACCAATCAAGGATCCAAAAGGAATCCCTGGCTTTTAGGGTTTGGACAGAAGGTCCCTGTGCAGATAGAAAGTGCAGAGATAGAAGCCAACTAGGTACTGTAGATTGGGGTCACTCTCCAGACACTTTAGGCAAACTGATTCAGTGGTTACACCAGGCCAGTAAATCATCCTATGGAGTGAGAAAGTCACCCTGGGGCAGAGGCTGAGTTCGGATGATGTATCCCATGTGGTTCTCTCCCCTTGGCTTCTCCCACTGATTGCCAGAGCGTCATGCCCTACCTCAGTCTGCACGGAGGTGTGCGACAATAGCCAATGTTAGTTTTCTTTGAGGAGGCAAGAGAAATGGTTATTTGCACCATCTTCTTAAAGTTCAACAAAACCAAATAATCCGAAGTGTAGGGGATAAAAGAAGTAGATTTGAAAAAAATCCACATTCAAAAAAGAAAGAAATTCTGTGGACCAGCAACCTGAAAAAAATGAAAACCAGAACTGAACAAGTAAAGGTGTTCTTCCTTGTATCCAAAATGTAAGTAGTTTGTTACTTTCTTCCCTAAAGCGCTCCATGAAGTAGATTTTGGTAACTGCTGATATAGAGAGAGATTTATTAGAGATAGAAAAGTTCTAGTCACTGCCTTGCCAAAGTAGCAGCATAAGAAATTTACTTTCCATGACAATTTACTTAGATATATATTTTTAAATACTGCATTAAGAACATACACTCTATGTATGTTTAATGGACTCTTTAATAGAAATGGGTATAAGACCCTAACTAAGACAAGAAATAATAAGTGTTGGCAAGGATGTGGAGAAAAGGGAACACTTATACACTGTTGGTGGGAATGTAAATTGGTGCAGCCACTATGAAAAACAGTATGGAGTTTCCTCAAAAAATTAAAAATAAGACTACCATATGATCCAGAAATTCCCTTGCCAGGTATATAACTGAAGGAAGTTAAAACACTAACTGGAAAAGATATCTGCACCCTCAAGTTCCTTGCAGCATTATTTACAATAGCCAAGACATGGAAACCATCTAAGTGTCCATCAACGGATGAATGGATAAAGAAAATGTGATAGATAGAGAGAGATATTGATTAGATATATTACTCAGCCATAAAAAAGAGGGAACTCTTGCCATCTGTGACAACATGTTACCTGTAACAGAAAGGGACTGAGATGCAAATGATTTAACATTTGCATAATTTTTCAGAGAATACTTAAGCTATTCCCTGATGTGTAACCATTACCGCAGGAAGTAACCATTGTGGCAGGAAGTTGAACAGAAACTGACCAAAAATAGGCAAAACTATGAGGCACACTAAATTGAGTTAATATCTTTGATTATTGGTTATGAACAAGGCAGGTGATCTTTACACATATGCCTTACATCTTGCATTAAGATATTTTTAATAAGTTTAATAAGATATTTTTAATAACTACGACATGATAGTGATTCAACATGTCCTATCATTTCATTTGCTCAAAGGATGTGTGTTTCAGTGCAGCTGCTAGGACACAACAATCTCATTTTGGTGCCTGGATTGAAACTTCAGGGGAGAAGAGTTTGAGGACTGATGAATGGACACATTTCAACGAGCACTTTGAACACCAAGAAAAGGAACCTGCTTTGTGCTTATTCCCTCCTATGTAAGTCATTCTAAATCAGGGGAGATTAATGTCTCTCTCAGATGAAGGAGCTAGACAGCCTGGTAAGCTTGTTTCGCTGGCATGTAATAAAAATTTTAAAGCCAAGGACCAGGCTGCCATGTCTCCCTAGGTAAGAGAGGTGTCCCTTCTTTCTCAGCTCTTCCCCCAAGCAGAAGAAGGATGGGGAGCTTCTGCCTCACCATACCTATACTGGGGATCCAAAGTCTATGTCAACCTTCAGAGATGCCAATCTGGCACTTACAGAAGTATTAGGGTCACTTAAGGGATATGAGCAATAAAAAGAAAGGAAAAAATGACTTTGGAAAACTTTCAAAGATGCAAGAGATGGCATTCTGGGGCCAGGCAGAGAATGAGAAACGATCCTGGGTTTTATGTGCTTAAGAGAATTGGACCACATCGTTATTAACAAAGCCATGAGGAAACCCTGGCTCGAGTGTCATTCTGCCTGGAAGTGTAATTTCTAAGAGGGAGAGTGGATTCATAAGGAAGACCATGATTTGTTTGGGATTTTGCCCCCAAAGTGTAAGAATAGCTTAAGCATTAGGTATTCCTAGTTTGTTATAACTTGTGAGCAACTGGCTGCATTGGCAAAGGTAAAGAGGCTGGGACTGCATCGGAGTCTAATAAAAGCCCTAGTAAAAGTTTTAAACTAGTTCACACATCTGCAGTCTAATGGGAGGTATTACTTAGTCCATGTCATTGCCACGGCAGCCCCACCCACCTAACCGACTGGATACCTGCTAGAGAAGGACTCTGGGGAGGGTTTTGGTGCACCATTCCTTTAAGGAAGAATTTACTGCTTCTTAGAGAACCACAACCATCTTCAGAAGAACCAGGAGGGGATTTATTTAAAGAAATACAGCTAATTCTCTCGGCTTCCCATAATTTGCACTTGCAAAAATTCCTTGAAAGGGGCTGAAGCCTGCCTCTTCAATGGAGAGAGATCTTTACCAGGAGACAAAAAGTGAAGTCTAGCATTTTAATGCCCCCATGCAAGCATCATCCACAATGCCCCAGGGCCCCAGCGGTGGTTCAAAGAGCCTCCAACTAAGTGTTAGGATTGTGGGATGTCACTCTGGAGCAGAGGAAGAAGCAGGGAACAAATGGCAAGAGGTAGGAAGCCCAAGATTTCTTTCCACACTTTGGAAATTAATCTAGAACCTTGGGAAAATACAAAAGGTATTTTAATTAAAGTTTTAAAGCTTTGTAGCATGTTGATATTGAATGCAAAAAAAAAACCAAATTCTTGTTCTATTCCAGAATTAGTGTTATATTTTTTCTGAAAGTGTTTACATCGTAAGCTGACATCATGATACGTTTAATTAGGTGATTCTAGAGATTATCCTCGGAGCCAGATAATTAGCAAAATAATCTGCCTTATTCTAATAAGATTCATTGCAATGCATTTATTGTCCTAAAAATGCATGTGCTGATAAGGTCTTTATCTGTGGGCATGCACTCTCAGACAAAGAAACACAGACCTAAGGACCCGCTTTCACTTTGGTGGAGAATATCAGTTTCCAAGTCACGCCCAGCCAGAAAAGAAGCACTATTAAATTTAAGTCCACTAAGGAACCACAAATAAAATATGTTAATCCCGCTTTAAAATCTTAAAAGCTCTGCTCTACAGTTGTTGCCGTCTTTTTTTTTTTTTTCTCCCGTTCTCTAGTTCATGAAAATCAGAGTGGTCTGAATTTGAGTTATTAGTCCCTGACAATTTCATAAAGTCGCAGCACATTTCTTCTTCTGTAATGTTTTTATTTGTTCTGCTTGTGCATCAGGTAGCCTGGAGTCTCATCTGCTTCTCACTTGTCTTAAGGATGTCTGAGGCACTGGCTTCAAGTACTGGGGAAATTGGGACTTAGGAAGGTTGGTTCACACAGGGAGTGGAAGAGTTAAGATTCAAGTTCAAGTTCGTGTTGCTTCTCTCTGTCTAGCAACATGTAATAGTCCTACAGCGTCTGACTCAATGCTTCAGTATAGTCGCCAACAACTTTGTGTGCTGACTGGACCCAGACACCATAGAGAGGAATTAATATATATTCAAGATCATGGCCTTTCCATAATAGAAGATATTTTGTTGCCAAGTTACCAAGAATGTCTGGTAGTGTCAGAGTTGGGCTTGAGTGGGGACTTCAGGCAAATCAGACTTTTCTTGTGGCTTGCTACTATTATTTTTCAGTGGCAATAATGACTCAGAAAACAATCTTTTAAAATATATTTTAACACCTAGATATTTTCAATCAAGGGTCCTTGAGTGGTGATGCCTTGCTTGCCCTGAGTTGGACCCATACTCTTTCCAGTTTTCTGCAACCACCACACTTGCCATTGAGAAAAGACACCAGACACGTAGGACCCCGTTCCAGGCTAGTTCTATCACTCAGTCCCATCACTCCATCTCAGAAGTTCTCAACGCCCACCCCAACCCCCTGCAAATTAGGATTCCATAGAGATTGTAATCAGCATGAATATCAGAGTGAAAAATAGAACACACTTGGTGTCCTCAGCAAAGAAATGATTCCAAAGCGTCATCTATTCACTTATTTGAGTAGGGTTAATTTTTATGCTTACTCCCAATGTATGACAAAACTATTAACAAACAGTAAATGATGTGTTGATTTTTACTAGAAAACCAGCTATAATATAGTACAAATGAGTAAATGTCAGAGCTCTGAATCCATGACAAAGATGGTGAAATGTAATTTTAATCACCCTGTGACCTCCATGCTTACATGATGAGTCAGAAGCTATAATATACATTAACCCACAATTATGATAATGTTGAGATAAAGATAACATGTTAGGTATACCATTTTTCCATTTCAAGAACTACTTTTTTCTTTTTTTACTTTTTCTTAGCTTGCTCGCTCCTTATTCATGTATATTGAATTAGCTGTGGGAGTATCCTGCTTGACCATCTTGTACATTATCTGCTTTTCTGGTACCTTTGTACAAATAAGAGAAAGGTGATCTCTCTGGATCATTACTTGACAAGAGGAAGACACTTTTTCAAAGGAAGAAAATGGAGCCTATGTCTTCTCCAGGAAGGACTGAACACAGACTGGATTTCAGCTCCCTCTCCGTTTATGGGTAGTGTTTGAAATGTGGAGCTTAAGCACGTAGCCTGGAAGGCTTGCCCACAGTCAATGCACAATTATTCTTTTACCCCAATGTCATTCAAAGAAGTCTTTAAAGGACATTTTTGAAACCTGCCATGTGTTTTGGTTGAGACAAGGTTTGAGAAGTTTCTAGCATTTAGTGAGAAGGGACCAGGTATGTTAGATGTTTTGCAACGTTCGGGGACGTGCCAAACTACAAATAATTGTTTCGCATTCTGCAGATAACATTTTTTTAACTGGAATAATTACCTGAACCTTGACCCTAATTCCTTTATACATATAAATTAAAGAACTTATTTAGCAGTTTCTATATATATTAAATTTTCCAAAAATGCAACTACCGTGTAAATCAAGAGAAGACTCTACTTTGTTACAAAGATTTTCTCAACATTTTGGAAAACAGCACCACTAAAAGAAACTCAGGTCATAGGATTTGCATTTCTAATGCACAACACTTGTTATTAGTTTGTGTTAGCAGTTGTTCCATTCGTGATTGAACCTATGTATGAATATATTTCTTTAGATCTTATTTCAAAACATCAAATATAAAGGAAAGTGACAACAATATCCAGCTGATTTTTTAAATTGAGTTTTATAGTTTTGCCCATAAAAGTCATCATTGTACCTTCAATTCTTGTGTGGTTTTTTTTTTTTTCAAATGAAGCAACAAAATCATTAAGATTGAAGAAACATTTTACAACAGAACATCCTAATAAAATTGTTAAAGACATGCCACATTTCCAAGTAATCTTGTCTCTGGGATGTTTATAAATAGTCTTTTAATCAAAAAAAGAACAAATCTTAGTAGTACAAATGGTTACAAAATGTGGTAATCTATAAAATATTGGAGAAAAGATAGTCTTACTAGCTGTACAAGAATTTACTAGAATGGTGATGGAAAGGAATATAAATAAAATAATTTTTTTAATTTTTCATTAAGCAATGTTACTATTTCAAGAAGAATTGATGAGATGGCAAATAGTATTGAAAAATTAGCTGTGTAATGAACTATAACAAGCAAATTTTTGACAAGTGTATGAAAGCATCCTATAAGAAAATATTTACTGCTCACTTATGTAAGATTTGCAAGAAAAGAAAAAAGTTGAAAGAAAGAACTATTTTCAAAATTCCTGATAGAGGACAAAAAAGGATGTCAATAGTTGAAATTCTTAAAAAATATATTAAACAGAAAAAAATCTCATTTTCTATATCGTTGTTTGTACCATAGATAATTAGACCAGCTATCATTTGTCACCAAACAAGGTTTTATAAACAGCTTCAAGTGTCATAATATTTTAGCAGTTCATTCTATTTTTCACAGTAAACCAGTAGACAAGGATCTTGGTGAAACATTTCAATAAATGTTTTTTGAAATAAATAATAAAATAAAAAATAAATTTATTGATTTCAAAGAAATACAAACTTTAGCAGTCTGAAGTTAATAAAATTAAGACTAATTCTTTGAATGACAGATTATTTAGAAACCTGTGCCATGACAAAGATATTAAAAAGTTTATCTGACATACTAGGTAATTTTTTCCATACATTTGAATGGCTCTCAAAGGAAGTGGCTTATAAATATTTTGTTCACTATTTGATGCTGTTGTAGAGCTATTTAATTTAACCAATGAAAAATTAGTGGCAAATTCAATGCCAAAATTCAAATATTGAAAAATGATGTGTTTATTTTTCAGAGTTCTTGATGAAGTTAAATGAAGTGATCCTGATGATGCAAGGAAATGAGTTAATCACATTAAAGTGAAAGGAATTTTCATAGGAATTATCAAGAAACACATTTCTTTTAAAATAACCTTTATCACTGAGCATTTTCATTGTTCTTTGGAACAATGAAATGATGTTGTTGGATCAGGTTAAATGTAATAATATTGATATTATATTACTCATATTGATAATATATTACTCTTATATGGCTGAACCTGATAGATGAGATGTAAAGATCTGAATGAATTTTCATTAGTGATTGCGTGGGATTTATTTATTTGAAATGGAAAAGGTCCGTCAGCCAACATTTGCAAAGTGAGTTACCTGGGAAAGAAAGAAAGGACAGGGGTCAAAGAATTTAATCAGTCTAATTACAAAGTTATGAATTTCAAACCTACCTCTTTGGAAATAAGCTAAATTACTTATTAGAGCGTTTCCAACTTCATATTTAGCTGGAAAAAGTTTCAGTGCTATCTCACAGTTATTACAAAGTACAGTAACTGTAATTATATTGCAATGGTCATTGAATACGCTTAAAACATACAGCAAAGATGATATTAACTGTTTCAACAAATTTAAAACCTAATATTATTAAATTAGTGGAGTAAGGATTCTTTTCATTTTTTAAAATAAATTTATTTATTTATTTATTTTTGGCTGTGTTGGGTCTTCGTTGCTGTGCGCAGGCTTTCTCTAGTTGTGGCGAGTGGATACTACTCTTCATTGTGGTGCACGGGCTTCTCATTGCGGTGGCTTCTCTTGCTGCGGAGCACGGGCTCTAGGCTCTCGGACTTCAGTAGTTGTGGCACGCGGGCTCAGTGGTTGTGACTCATGGGCTCTAGAGTGCAGGCTTAGTAGTTGTGGTGCACGGGCTTAGTTGCTCCGCTGTACGTGGAATTTTTCTGGACCAGGGATCAAGCCCGTGTCCCCTGCATTGGCAGGCAGATTCGTAACCACTGCGCGACCAGGGAAGTCCAAGGATTATTTTAAAATATTTTATATTATTACTCAGATATATGTAGTAGCTCAATAATAAGAAAATTGTGCTTTAAAAAATGCATATTTATTTTATTTGGGTTGCCTTTTTTTCTGAGAAGTGTAGTATTCTACTGAGCCAGTTGTCTTGTTAGAAAATTAGGCTCCTACATAGTTTATGTTTTGTATGAAATGTGCATTTTATCATTGTCTACTGTCAAATAATGTTGTACTCCCTTTACAAGTTACATAAGAAGTTTATAGCAGTATTTTTCTATTTTTCCCTCCAATCCTTTGTAATATTACTGTCATTTATTTTTCACTTCTATGTATATTATAAACCACACCACATTTTTACTTACTTTGCTTTGAACAGTCACTTGTATTTGGAGAAATTGGAAAATGAGAAAATGTCCCTAATATTTGCCTGATATTTGCTATTTCCAGTGCATTTAATTTTTTCATGTAGATCTGAGTTTCTAAGTGGTATCTTTTTTCTCCTTTAGACTTAAGAACATCCTTTAACATTTTTTATAATACTTAGAGAACAAATTCTCTCAGCTTTTGTTTGTGTGAAAATGTCTATTCCATTTTCATTTTTGAAGGCTGTTTTTGCTGATTTAGGGTTCTTTTTTAATTTTATTGAAGCATAGTTGATTTACAATGTTGTGTTAATTTCTACTGTACAGCAAAATGACTCAGTTATACATATATATATATATATATATATATATATATATTCTTTTTCATATTCTTTTCCATTACGGTTTATCACAGGATACTGAATATAGTTCCCTGTGCTGTACAGTAGGACCTTGTTGTTTATCCATCCTGTATATATCAGTTTGCATCTGCTAATCCCTAACTCCCAATCCTTCTCTCCCCCATCCCACTCTAGCCCTTGGCAACCACAAGTCTGTTCTCTATGTTGTGAGTCTGTTTCTGTTTTGTAGACATGTTCATTTGTGTTGCATTTTAGATTCCACATATAAGTGATATCATATGATATTTGTCTTTCTCTTTCTGACTTACTTCACTTAGTATGATAATCTCTAGGTCCATCCATGTTGCTGCATGTTTTAGGATTCTTGACTAACAAGAATTTTGTTTTGTTTTGTTTAGTATTTTTAAAATGTCATTCCTTGTCCTCTGGTTTGCACTGCTTCTGATAAAGTCAGTGGTAATTGTTATCTCTGTTTCCTGGTACATAATTTGTCTTATTTCCTCTGGCTGCCGTTGAGATTTTTCTCTTTCTTATCAGTTTTTAGGAATTGTACTATAATATGCCCCTTTGTAGTTTTCTTTGCATTTCTCCTGTTTGGAGTTCATTAGGCCACTTGGACCTGTGTGTTTATAATTTTCATCAAGTTAGAAAATTTTTTGAATGTTATTTCTTCAAATATTCTTCTACTCTTCCCTTCTCTTTTCCTGGGAGCCCAATTGACACATTTGTTAGACCTTTTATTTATTTATTTTTAATTTTTTTTGCGGTACGCGGGCCACTCACTGTTGTGGCCTCTCCCGTTGCGGAGCACAGGCTCCGGACGCGCAGGCTCAGCGGCCATGGCTCACGGGCCCAGCCGCTCCGCGGCATGTGGGATCTTCCCGGACTGGGGCACGAACCCGTGTCCCCAGCATCGGCAGACGGACTCTCAACCACTGCTCCACCAGGGAAGCCCTGTTAGACCTTTTAGATGATCAAGAGGGTAACTGGGAATCTGCTTTTTCATGTTGAGTACACTTTGATTCGATTCTGAATAGTGTAAATGTTATAATGTTGATATTCTCCATTTTGTTGTCTTCCTTTCAAGAGTGTTGAATTTTTGTTCCAGCAGCTGTTAAATTAAGTGTGAATTACCTTGATTCTTTGGAGTCTTGTTCTTCAGCCTTATTAGGTCAAGCCTTGAGTAACTATTTTGGCTGTACTCCTAGGGCATGTCTTCTCTGGGGCATCTCCTAATGCTCCAGATATTTAATGAGGTCTTTTCATTCTAACTTGATCAGATTCAAACTCTTCTCAGGCTTGTGTATGCTCGCCTTATAGCTCCTGCTTACTTGTCTTTCCACAGTAGTTGTTTTTCTCCAGCCTCATGAAGTTCCATTCTAGATTCAATGGGACTTCTATGCAGATTTTCTGGAGCTTTCTCTGCATTTCTCCTTTCTCCCTGGCCCTCTTCCCTGCACATTCTAGCTCTCTCAGCCTCCCTGGTCTCTGATCTCAATCCCAGGCTCAGCAAGACGGCTGTGCTCCAGGTATGCTGTGCCTCCCCGTGCTGTGGTCCAGAACCCTGCTTCAGACCGAAAACCAGAGCAATCAGATGACATCCCTTACCTGTCTTCCATCTCTTGGGAATCCCAGTCTTGCACTGGCACGTGTCCAACATCAGAACACAGTTGTTTCCTACATTTGGTGCAGATATGTATTGTTTACGGCAGGAAGACTATTCTAATACTAGTTCCTCAGCCATGACCAGAAGCAGAAGTGAGTTCCCTGTTAATTTTGATTTTCCTCTTGCCCCAGAAACACATCCTAAAACTGTTTTCTACAGCCTCCTGTGTGTATTACTCTTCTTTTTTCTTAATCCACCCTCTTCTCCCTACCACCTGCCAAAATATTTGGCCTTCAAAGTCTTAATAAATAACAGAAACTGAAAGTGTTCCCCAACACGTGGCAGCAATTTAAAACCTAAGATATGCTTTCTGTGCTACTCTGTCACGACTCTGCCCTGGGTCATTTCGTATGAATTATTCTGACTCTCCCCTTACAAGTGAGATACGGCCCATTTGTCAGACTGTCACACTTCCTCATTTCTCCACTTTGTTGCTCTGCAATTTTCCTTGGCATGTTATCCCAACTTCAATTAAGGTCATTTCTTTCCCTTATTATACACGAATGAATCCAGGTTGTTACAACCTATCCACACACTAGCTTCCATTTTAGTGTAACTCATACCTCTGCTATTTCATTTCCCTGCTTATCATATGGAGCATGCTTTCTTATCTTTTTACTTGTCGAAAATCCAAACTCACTCATGTGACTACTTCACTGCATCTTCTATCGAGAATCCAAACTCACTCATCTGACTACTTCACTGCATATTCTAAGTAGCCCTGTCCAGGCATTTACATAATGAGATGCATACTGTTATAAATTGCTTTTCTTTTTTTTTAAACTTTATTTATTTATTTATTTTTGGCTGTGTTGGGTCTTCGTTGCCAGGCGTGGGCTTTCTCTAGTTGCAGCGAGAGGGGCTATGCTTTGCTGTGGTGCATGGGCTTCTCATTGCGGTGGCTCTTCTCATTGCAGAGCACGGGCTCTAGGTGCACGGGCTTCAGTAGTTGTGGCACATGGGCTCAGCAGTTGTGGCTTGCAGGCTCTAGAGCGCAGGCTCTTTAGTTGTGGCACACGAGCTTAGTTGTTCCACGGCATGTGGGATCATCCCAGACCAAGGATCAAACCCGTGTCCCCTGCATTGGCAGGTGGATTCTTAACCACTGCACCACTAGGGAAGTCCCTGCTTTTCTTTTATTTGTCCTTTTTGAGGGTATTATATTTACATGGAGACATATTAATGTTTTTGAAATTATGTGTGTACATAGATGATGTCATTTGTTACTTCTATTTCAGCCCAGTGAAAAGTACATGACAACGTATTGGCTATAAGAGGGCCTTGGGTTCTATAGGATTGGAAACCATTGATTTACTTATTTAATACAAATTAGTAATTCCTTTCCATGTTCAAAACATTGTCCTATGTAAAATATAAAGGTGAAGTGGATGTCCTCAAGGAGTTCAATTTAATAAAAGAGAAACCCCAGAGATTCATGAATGTAGGGTTCACATCTGTTTGGTTTGCTACAGTATCCCTTTTTCCTAGAACAGTTATTGACACAGAGAGGATGGTCAATAAATACACCTTGAATCAATGAAGGTAGGTCTTCAAATAGTTTAATCAAAGGCAATAAGTAAAGAATGACCTAATAGTGGTATAAACGGAATACTGTAGGAATTTAGAGAGGGAAATATCAGACCTACACTGCCCATAACAGGTCTCTTGCAGGAAGAGACTTTTCATTTAGATCCTGATGCATAAACCAGACTGACACACAGGAAGTTGACAAGGGCATTCTGAAGTGAGGGGACAAGCAAAGAAACGCAAATGCAGAATGACATGGAGCATTGGAAGAATGATCAGTAACTACGTTTGTCTGGACCTTAGTAATCAAGTTCAAGTAAAAGAGTAAGGAGAGAAGAGGCTTGAGAGTTAGGGCTGGCCAGAGCGCAGAAGGAACTACACCCCAGACAGGAGAAACCAGGGCTCATTTATGACATAGCAAAAGTAATACCCAAGGAAGGTTATTCTAGCCTTGCTGTGTAAGGAAATTGTGATGGCAAGTGCAGAACTTAACCTAGAGGACCTTCTCCTGATCAAATGTCCACCAAATATGTGAACTGCAGAAAAAACTCCTTTTTGAAACTAGTAAATTTGAGAATGACATTATTATTTTTAATATCCTATACCTGCAATGAGGAGATAAAGAGAAATTAGTGGCCTTTAAGTCATATACAGGTTTAGGGAAATAATAGACTGTTTGAAGTAAAAGATTAATGTAATGAGAGATAAAGGGATCTTCCCAGGAACTTGAGTGTTTTGTCCCTCTTTGTTCTTCAATATGGACATTTGTGTGTGTGTGTGTGTGTTATAAATTAAAAGTTATTTTACTATGAGAATAATTACCTAATTACCAATTACATACCATTGGAATAAAAGACAGTCCTTTAAGTTTAACACATTTTGCATTGTAAGAAACACTTAAATTCTAAGAATCTAAAAAAGAGTGGATATATGCATATGTATAACTGATTCACCCTGCTGCACACCTGAAACAAACACAACATTGCAAATTAACTATACCCCAACAAAAATTATCAAAAAATAAGTAAATAGGAAGAGAGGAACCAAGATGGCGGAGTAGAAGGATGTGCTCTCATTCCCTCTTGTTACAACACCAGAATCACAACTAGCTGCTGGACAATCATCGACAGGAAGGCACTGGGACTCACCAAAAAAGATACCCCCCATCCAAAGACAAATGAGAAGCCACAATGAGATGGTAGGAGGGGCGCAATCACAGTAAAATCAAATCCCCTAACTGCTGGGTGGGTGACTCACAGACTGGAGAACACTTATACCACAGAAGTCAACCCACTGGAGTGAAGGCTCTGAGCCCCACATCAGGCTTCCCAACCTGGGGCTGCGGCAATGGGAGGAGGAATTCCTAGAGAACCAGACTTTGAAGGCTAGTGGGATTTGATTGCAGGACTTCGGCAGGACTGGGGGAAATAGAGACTAAACTCTTGGAGAGCACACACAAAATAGTGTGTGCATTGGGACGCAGGGGAAGGAGCAGTGACCCCAGGGAAGACGGTCTCCTGCAGAGGCAGGGGGTGGCTGTGGCTCACTGTGGGGACAAGGACACTGGCAGCAGAAGTTCTGGGAAGTACTCCTTGGCGTGAGCCCTCCCTGAGTCTGTCATTAGCCCCACCAAGGAGCCCCAGTAGGCTCCATTGTTGGGTTGCCTCAGGCCAAACAACCAACAGGGAGGGAACCTAGGCCCACCCATCAGCGGACAAGCAGATTAAAGTTTTACTAAGCTCTGCCCACCAGAGCAACAGTCAGCTCGACCAACCACCAGTCCCTCCCATCAGGAAACTTACACAAGCCTCTTAGATAGCCTCATCCACCAGAGGGTAGACAGCAGAAGCAAGAAGAACTACAATCCTGGGGCCTGTGGAACAAAACCCACAGTCACAGAAAGATAGACAAGAAGAAAAGTCAGAGGGCTATGTACCAGACGAAGGAACAAGATAAAACCCCAGATAAACAACTAAATAAAGTGGAGACAGGCAACCTTCCAGAAAAAGAATTCAGAATAATGATAGTGAAGATGATCCAGGACCTCGGAAAAAGAATGGAGGCAAACATGGAGAAGACGCAAGAAATGTTTAACAAATACCTAGAAGAATTAAAGAACAAACAGAGATGAACAATACAATAACTGAAATGAAAGCTACACTAGAAGGAATCAATAGCAGAGTAACTGAGGCAGAACAGATAAGTGACCTGGAAGACAGAATGGTGGAATTCACTGCTGTGGAACAGAATAAAGAAAAAAGAATGAAAAGAAATGAAAACAGCCTAAGAGACCTGTGGGAAAACATTAAATGCAACAACATTCACATTATAGGGGTCACAGAAGGAGAAGAGAGAGAGAAAGGACAAGAGAAAATATTTGAAGAGATTATAGTCAAAAACTTCCCTAACATGGGAAAGGAAATAGCCACCCAAGTCCAGGAAGCGCAGCGAGTCCCATACAGGTTAAACCCAAGGAGAAACATGCCAAGACACATAGTAATCAAATTGCCAAAAATTAAAGAAAAATTATTGAAAGCAATAAGGGAAAAATGACAAATACCATACAAGGGAACTCCCATAAGGTTAACAGCTGATTTCTCAACAGAAACTCTACAAGTCAGAAGGGAGTGGCATGATATACTTAAAGTGATGAAAGGGAAGAACTTACAACCAAGATTACTCTACCCAGCAAGGATCTCATTCAGATTCCATGGAGAAGTCAAAAGCTTTACAAACAAGCAAAAGCTAAGAGAATTCAGCACCACCAAACCAGCTCTATAACAAATGCTAAAGGAACTTCTCTAAGTGGGAAACACAAGAGAAGAAAAGGACCTACAAACACAAACCCAAAACAATTAAGCAAATGGTCATAGGAACATACATATCAATAATTACCTTAAATGTGAATGGATTAAATGCTCCAACCAAAAGACACAGGCTTGCTGAATGGATACAAAAACAAGACCCATCTATATGCTGTCTATAAGAGACCCACTTCAGACCTAGGGACACATACAGACTGAAAGTGAGGGGATGGAAAAAGATATTCCATGCAAATGGAAATCAAAAGAATGCTAGAGTAGCAATACTCATATCAGATAAAATAGACTTTAAAATAAAGAATGTTACAAGAGACAAGGAAGGACATTATGTAATGATCAAGGGATCAATCTAAGAAGAAGATATAACAATTATAAATATATATGCACCCAACATAGGAGCACCTCAATACATAAGGCAACTGCTAACAGTGATAAAAGAGGAAATCGACAGTAACACAGTAATAGTGGGGGACTTTAACACCTCACTTACACCAACGGACAGATCATCCAAAATGAAAATAAATAAGGAAACAGAAGCTTTAAATGACAAAATAGACCAGATAGATTTAATTGATATTTATAGGACATTCCATCCAAAAACAGCAAATTACACTTTCTTCTCAAGTGCACACAAGAACATTCTCCAGGATTGATCACAACTTGGGTCACAAATCAAGCCTTAGTAAATTTAAGAAAATTGAAATCATATCAAGCATCTTTTCTGACCACAACACTATGCGATTAGAAATGAATTACAGGGGAAAAAACGTAAAAAACACAAACACATGGAGGCTAAACAATACGTTACTGAATAACCAAGAGATCACTGAAGAAATCAAAGAGGAAATCAAAAAATACCTAGAGACAAATGACAATGAAAACACGATGATCCAAAACCTATGGGATGCAGCAAAAGTAGTTTTAAGAGGGAAGTTTATAACTATATAAGCCTACCTCAAGAAACAACTCAAATAAACAATCTAACCTTAGACATAAAGGAACTAGAGAAAGAAGAACAAACAAAACCCAAAGTTAGCAGAAGGAAAGAAATCATAAAGATCAGAGCAGAAATAAATGAAACAGAAACAAAGAAAACAATAGCAAAGATCAATAAACCTAAAAGCTGGTTCTTTTTTTTTCACAGTACACGGGCCTCTCACTGTTGTGGCCTCTCCCGTTGCGGAGCACAGGCTCTGGACGCAAAGGCTCAGTGGCCATGGCTCACAGGCCCAGCTGCTCCACGGCATATGGGATCTTCCCGGACTGGGGCACGAACCCGTGTCCCCTGCATCGGCAGGTGGACTCTCAACCACTGCGCCACCAGGGAAGCCCAGCAAGATCTTTTATGATCCACCTCCTAGAGAAATGGAAATAAAAACAAAAATAAACAAATGGGACCTAATGAAACTTAAAAGCTTTTGCACAGTAAAGGAAACCATAAACAAGACGAAAAGACAACCCTCAGAATGGGAGAAAATATTTGCAAACGAATCAATGGATAAAGGATTAATCTCCAAAATATATAAACAGCTTATGCAGCTCAATATTAAAGAAACAAACAACCCAATCCAAAAATGGGCAGAATACCTAAATAGGCATTTCTCCAAAGAAGACATACAGATGGCTAAGAAGCACGTGAAAACCTGCTCAACATCACTAATTATTAGAGAAATGAAAATCAAAACTACAATGAGGTATCACCTCACACCAGTTAGAGTGGGCATCATCAGAAAATCTACAAACAACAAATGCTGGAGAGGATGTGGAGAAAAGGGAACCCTCTTGCACTGTTGGTGGGAATGTAAACTGACACAGCCACTATGGAGAACAGTATGGAGGTTCCTTAAAAAACTAAAAATAGAATTACCATATGATCCAGCAATCCCACCCCTGGTCATATACCCAGAGAAAACCATAATTCAAAAAGACACATGCACCCCAATGTTCATTGCAGCAGTATTTACAACAGCCAGGTCATGGAAGCAACCTAAATGCCCATCGATGGACAAATGGATAAAGAAGATGTGGTACATATATACAATGGAATATTACTCAACCATAAAAAGGAACGCAATTGAGTCATTTGTGGAGATGTGGATGGATCTAGAGACTGTCATACAGAGTGAAGTTAAGTCAGAAAGAGAAAAACAAATATCGTATGCTAATGCATGTATGTGGAACGTAGAAAAATGGTACAGATGAACCAGTTTGCAGGGCAGAAGTTGAGACACACATGTAGAGAACAAATGTATGGACACCAAGGGGGGAAGGCCATGGGGGATTGGGGGTGGGGGTGTGATGAATTGGGCCATTGGGATTGACATGTTTACACTGATGTGTATACAACTGATGACTAATAAGAACCTGCTGTATAAAAAATATTCAAAAAAGAAATAAATAAGTAAATAAAATTTAAAAATTAGTTTGAAATTTTAGATTCAAAAATAAAAGAAACACTTAAAAAAAGTCAATATGGACAATTTTAATATCATCCCAGGCATAAGACACTGGGAGCAATATAAAGTCACAGTAGTTTAAGCTTCAAGAAAGCTGTTGGGAATTCCCTGGAGGTCCAGTGGTTAGGGCTCTGCGATTCCAATGTAGGGGGCCTGGTTTCGATCCCTGGTCGGGGAACTAAGATCCCACAAGCCATGCAGCGTGGCCTAAATAAATAAATAAAAGCTGCCTCCTATATGAGATGACAGACTCAGATAGCTTGACTTTCGTTACCAACAAAAAAACATCTGAATACACATGATTGCCACAATAAGAATGTCACTTAGTGAAGTTTGCTATTTTTTATCTTTCCTGGATGCTTTATCATTTCTTCTCAGTAACAGAGAGCCTGGGTTTTTTCATCTGTTTTGGCTTTGCAGTTACCTGAGAGAAATAGACTTCAGACTGTAAAGGCATCCTATGTATACCTTCCTAAGAGCCATGGATTCATTCAACCTCTAAGGCGATGGCTAATAAGACTTTATTTATTCCAAAACCCAGGCAGCAAGAAAAAGCCCCTTCCGCAGACTCCAGCTGAGATGACACATGAAAGCTAGAGTGTGGATTCGAATCTGCCCTGGTCAGAAGAGATGAAGAGTCCTGTAATCTTGTGGTATAACATTCGATCCTCAGCGCACACCACAGAAGTCCATTATGGGCCCCAGAAATCCCCTGGTTACTTCTCCTCCCACACCCTAGGAAAATAATTACTAGTTTATGCTCAAAGATTAAAACAGCCACAGCATGAAACGACTTCAGTGTTCCTCTTAGCGTACTTATTTACTTAAGCCCTCTTCCAGAATATCCCATCAGTCAGAATTCCAGGCAGTGCTTAAAACGTGCAAAGTTGCTCAGCTTTCATCTCGGGCTATTTTGACTTGGGCCCCAGTCTCTTCCTCTAAGTGGGGTGTGATTTTTATTTTCATTCTTTCTTATACAAATCACACATTTCTTCCACTTAATGTTTCCTTGTTTAGCTACGGTAACCAGGAATGAGGTCTCTTCCAAATTGAGAAGAGGGAGGAAAAAATAAAAAGCTATTAAGTCTTTTTTTCTTAATCTGAAACTGAATAAATCAAATCTTTGAATGCTGAGTGGGCAAGAGGAATAACCAGCATTCTGTGAATGGATGCGGTGATTCAAATTAACTTTGGCAACTGAGATATTAATTCTAATAAATTCTAATCATTCGTTTTAATTCTAATTAATTCTAATAACCTAACACTAATGAACCTTTAGTTGGGAGCTAATGAAATTTTGATAGAGGTACAGTAATAATAGCATGATAAACCGACACAAGAATAAGATCTCTCAGTAAGTAGAAATGAGTTTATTTATTGATGTCAAACTGACGCAGGCTAGTATGAACTATTGTGAATGTGTAAAGTAGAACCTCAATAAAGTATAAGATTCCATGAATTGAGTTCTTTATCATGACTTCATCTATAAAATTATAAATAACAAAAATATTCCATCTTTACTGAGCACTTACTATGTGCCAAGTGTCTTCATGCATTTTTATCATTCAGTCCTTATAGTCCTTTTATGACATAATTCTGTCCAATTTACAGACATGGAAAATGAGCCTGAGAGATGTGAAATAACTTACCTAAGTAAACTAGTGGGTGGTAGGGCCGGGGCACAAAACTAAATCCTTATTCTTAAGCTCTTTGCTCTTTTAGTTACTTTATATATATATATTTCTTATATTACAGTATGATTTTTAATCATATGGTTAACATCGTGTTTTGAAAGAATCTTGCTGATTTTTTTCATCATGTGTTGAACAGGTAGGACTACATTTGGTTGCAAGCAGCAGTAAGTACACCTAAATGACCTAAACAAATCGAGGGAGGCTCCTTGTTTGGTATAACGCAAAGTTTGGGGTCTGGTCTGGTCTAGCTTGGCAATGTCATCAAGGATCCAGGGTTTTTCTGTCCAGTCAGTACCCTTAACACAAAGGAGTGTCATCTTAGAAGTGTGATAGAAGTGTGAGCTCCAAGCATTAGGTCCACAGGCAAGTCAGGAAGGAGGGGAAAGCCTGGACCAGTGACATCTGTCCTTTTTCTTAGAAAATCAAAAGCTTTCTCAGCAGTCCCAGAAGACTCTTCATACATGCTACTGCCCAGATTTGTCACATGGTTGCACCTAACTGCAAAGGCAAGCAGTATTTTTGGCAGGTTCTATAAGTGGAAGTAGGCAAGGGAGAAGGAGTTTGGGACTGGGCACGGAGTTAGCCAACCAACAGTATCTGCCAAAAGTAAACATTCAGTTACAGAGGCTCTTAATCAGTTCTAGCTGCTATAACAAAACTACCATAGACTAGGTGCTTAAACGATAGACATTTATTTCTTACAGTTTCGGACACTGGGATGTCCGAAATCAAGATGCCGACAGATTCATTTCCTGATGAGGGTCCTGCTTCCTGCTTTGCAAATGAATGCCTTCTTGCTGTATCCTCATAGAGTGGAAAAAGAAAGATCTGTGTCTTCCTCTTTTATAAGGACATTAATCCCATCATTAGGGCCCCATGACTTAATCTAACCTTAATTAACTTCCCAAAGCCCCACCTCCAAATACCATCATATAGAGGATTAAGGTTTCAACATATAAATTTTAGGAGGGGGACGCAAACATTCAGTCCATAGCAGAAAAGATTATTTGATCAATATATTATAGCTTTTATTAACTGGTAATAGAATTGTTATAAAGCATATTTTTTAAGAGACAAGGTCTTGTGGAAAACAAACAGTTTTCAGAGTGATAACAGTGCTGAGAAATGCCTGTTTGCAGGTGTATGTCTGGGGCATACAGAGTCAAGTATGCATAATGTGCGCGCAGGTCTCTTGACAAGTATGGAGAGAGCATGGGGAAGCAATTCAGGTTAATACGCAAATAATCATAAGGTAACATAGGCTACAAGCTATGAAACAGTGGCAAGCAAAATGCAGACTTCAGAGGAAGGAAAAATTATTTTTCACTGGGGAAAATGTTTTGCTACAAGGAGTTATTTGCCTGTTCGATAGAGAGTGGAAAGAGAATCTTCAAATAAATGACTCTCTAATGGTAAAACTACAAATACTGTGGCAATATGCATAAGAGGTAAAAATGCCCAGTGTAAGTTAAAGCACCAAAACTGCTGGATGGATAAGAATCTGCCTGACAGTGTTTAAGCAGTGTGGCATCGGCAGCCATGGATTAGTGCATTGGATTTCCCAAGTGGCAACATGAATATGAGCGTTCTTGATATCTCTGATGCTTAGATATCACCATGGCCATTTCTGGGATTTTCCTCTTCCTTAATCATTTCATCAGCTTGAGATTCTAGGGTGCTTGGGGATTGAGAATTGTTTGCTGTGTTAGAGAAACACATAACATTTTAATTGTGCTTGGAGACAGGGAGACTCAATGAGGGAGACTAATTAAGAAAAATAAATAAACTAGGAGTTCTGCTTTGCCTCATGTCATATCATTATGGTACAGAATGAACTTCTAAGCTTTATTATGAGTCAAAGAAGTGATCAGAGTCACTGATTTAGGAACAAGACTAAGGGCTCTATGTAACATATAAAGTAAAGAATGGAGGCAACTACTATGGTATTATAATTATTATTTTTTATTGTACATATACTTTGGTTATCATAAAATACACTAATTATTTATGGGGCATACATCATGTGCTCTGGCATAATCCATGAATGCATTATAACATTTTTTATTTCATCGTCACACTAAACAAATGAGATAGATATTCTCATTACCTTCATTTTCTAAATGAAGAAATAAGACTAAGAATGTTCAAGTGACATACCCAAGGTTATATATTCCTCTCTGGGTGCTTGGCAGGTGACACAACTTGCTTTGAATCATGACTTATTAGCCCCCCGCAAAAGCCATGTTTTTAACCATCATGTAAACTTTGATATTTCTGTAACCCAAAGAAAAGGCAAAAGAACTTTGAATTCAAGGAAAGTTTGGCAGATTCCAGGTGTAGAGAGATTTATCTTGGAAACAAGCAATTAAATGCGAACAGATTTGATATGGAATGTTGAAATGCACATAGAAATGGTCCCATGATTGGATGGATTTATTAATGCAGCTAACAATACTATATGTGAATGCTTGTTTCCATAGCTGCATAATTAATGGTGCTAAATGCTCATCTACATGCAGGGGTTGGCAACAGGGGTTGGCAAACTTTTTCCGTAAAGGTCATATGGTAACTATCTTCAGCTTTGTGGGCCATAGAGTCTGTCACATTTGCTCAACTCTGCTGCTGAAGTGCAAAAGCAGCCACAGACAGCACATAAATGAATGAATGTGACTTTATTTACGAATAAAACTATATTTAAAACACAGGCAATGGTGGACTTGAACTACGGTCCATAGTTTGCCAATCTCTGTGCTGGAGAACTAAAATAATTCCATTTCACTGAGGAAATTCCAAGATTGCCACAACTGCAAGCAAGAAAAAAAAACAGGTGTATTTGAATTTAAGCAATACCTGAATCTTATGTTTACAAATGGAAGAGGTCAACATGATTTTTGTTTTTACTTTGAATCGTATTAAATGACGAGACGGAGGAAATGGACTTATGGTAAATGATAAAACAATTCAGTAATTCATAAGGAAGACTTTCTTAGCTGTCAGATTAACTAAACATTGGAAGGGACTTTAGAGTCAATATTAACAAAAAAATAATAATGTTTACAAGAACCAGAGTAAAGCTCAGTATCAATCAGTCTATACATATTTAATGCTGCAAGTCCTGTTGGAGAAACACAAAGATTAAAATAAAGTAAAACAAAAGAAATGAATACTAGAGAATGAAATATATTTAGTTCATGAGAAATTGTTATGTGAGTAGTTATTAAAATTATTTATTTGGTGGTGTAGAAAATACTTCCACAGTTAAGAGTGCATAAGCCACTTCTATAATTAAAAGTCTACACAGTAGCCATCTCTAGAGATGACAAAGAAGAAAATAGATCAGCCTTAATGGATTTAGACTTTCAATCGTTTGAAATCATGGAATGGATTCATATAACCTCTTGAAATTAGTTATAGCTCTATTACTCCATAGCTTTATAAAGCACGCACCAAAATGACTACATATATATACACACATATATGTATGTATGTGTATATATATATATATATAGTGTATACATATATATATAGTGTGTGTGCATACACAGACTATGTAAGTATGTTTTATACATATATGTACATTACTTATTATTCCCTATGCTCTGTAAAGTATATATATATATACATATATAGTGTATATTATATATAACATATAGTGTATATATTATATATAACATAGTATACACACTATACATATACTGTGTATATATAGTATATAAAGTTTATATAGTACAAAATGTAAAGCTACGTGTAGTTTATATATAGCATATGCAGTGGATATATACATATATATTTCATTCTACATATATATGCTAAATAGAGAATAAAGGCTAATAAGTGATGTAAGATTACCAACATTTTAACATCATATATCTCATTAGATCTTCACATCAACAGATAATACCAAAAAAGGCAAAGTAACGTGAACAAAGATAATAGTGACTAGATTTTTAAGAAGACCCCTGTTCAACTTAACCTGTACATAAGAGTTGGATGGCTTGAAGCTTCCATTCTTTCCTTCCCCAACAGATGGCACAGAAGGAGAAAAATGGGACTCACATCAAGTTGTGCTCCACATCATTTATCTTCTATAAGATGCGGGGAAGCCACTGAATTGGTAAACAAGACTTTTGTAAGCATGCATAGAACGTATTCAATATTTGGTCACAAGGGATTTCCATTAAGCTTTCATGGGAGTTAATAAATCAACAGAAACCACTTACTGAAACATTTTCATGGGTCCTGTGGAATTCTAAGCAAATATCGGGTTTAAGAATGAAAAGTCAGTTATATTTTCAACATAATCTAATGTTCAAAGGAGTGTAAAAGATGCTTAAGTGTTAATATTTTATGTTTCCCCACTCTCAGCAGTAATTGCAGCTCATTAAAAAGAATGCTAAGCCATAGCTGTTAGCACTGGCACGGGCCCAAGGAAACACTGAACCGTCGCAGAAGGGGGTTAATTGCTACACGAAGAGGTAATTTATTAAGGAACACTGAAGCCCTGTATACTCCCCAACGTGAGGCTGAATGGCACAATCTTACGTGAATATTACATTTTATAATCAAGGCCTTTTCTATGGTAGATTTCAGAACAAGCTTAGCTAAACGGTACAGAGAGGTGGAGGGGAGAAAAAAAAACTCCAACGCAATTTTTCTCTATGGCTCCCATAAACTCGCCCTTGGTGCCCTGCAGTCTGTCGCTCCCACCACCAGGAAAGTTGGCTGCAACATAAAATTCCTGGTGGCTGATGAGAAAGGCTCATATAACTATCAAGTTGAAGGGCGGCTCCTACTGTTTATTTGTCCAGATCTGGTGCTTCAGTCCTCTTCTGAGGGTTAAACTTAATTTTCACCATTTGTCAGAAGTGGTGTTTTCAGAACTTTATCACATTGAAGTAGCCCTTCATCACAGTTTAGACCAATATTGTGAGGCTTATTAAACATCACGTGAAGAGAAAATTGTGGCCGCATGCATCCCTTGCCTAACGTCTCCCTTTTGGCAGAGTTTCATCTCAATCCTCTGCGTTCCTGGTTGTGTCCTGAACTTATGATTTTTGTCCTGAACAAGAGACCAAAAGCAAGTGGGAGGGCAGGGTGGCTCTGAGGAATCCTTTTACCTAAAGTGCTGATGGTTTTCTTGGCTGTACTAACAACAAATTCTCGATTCTCAAAGGATTAGTAAAAGGGAATTAGTTTTACCTCTTTGTCTCTCTGTTCAATATTGCTAACAGCAAACTGACATTGAAGAAAAATTCCCTTGAAAAACAGGGTAAAGGCGAAACAGTGGTTTCTCTAAAATGCATCCTTGATGTGTTCCAGCTTTTTCCACTTTGTAGCTTGGTCCTTTAGACATCTCTGGTCAAACCCTCAATAAAGAAGTGTTTACGGAGTACTTATTTTGCTCCTGGCACCGGGTTAAGAGTGATGATTTAGCAGAATACAAAAGGCATACAATACATGGCTCCACCCTTACGGAGTGTTCAGTGTTATAGGAAAGATCAAAAAAGGATTTATGTGAAGCAGAGAACACTTTTATAGAAACTGCAATAGGAATGATAGCAGAGAGAGAGCAAGATGGGCAGATTTTGATAGGTCTTTATTCATCTCCTTTGTTGAACTTCTCTCCTGCTACAGTTCTTATTTTCTCCTCTTCTGCCACTTTTTCTATAATGCAATGGCATCTTCCCTTGATCTGCAGATGATCAGAGCCATTATCTGGACCTTTCACCACTCAATACCATCCAACCTTGAAGGGCTCCATGATCAAAATTATGTCTTACACTTGAACTATTTCCCCCTAAAACACTCTCATTTCTTCAGTGTCAATCAGCTAGGTGTTTGGGACAAGATACCAATTAAATTGGCTCACACTCAAGCATCCTCCACCTTCATCCCCCTCTTCTTCAATTTTTTCATGGATGGTCCAGATCTCAAATATTCTACCCTATTCTAAGACTATACCTTGACCATGAATCAGATGATTGGGATACTCCATCTACATCAGGGGAGAGAACAAGAGACGTTTCTTTCTCAGCTTCAGAGGACTGTCTATTCCACCATCCCCTTTTCATTTACCACCAAGTTCCATTACTGTCCTTGATCCTTTTCTGTTTAGAGTTTGATGGTCAGGCTGCTGTACTTGAAACCGAGCAGGACCTTGTGAGGCTCCTGGGCACAGAAGCCTTTCTGTCCCCCATTTCTTGTAGGCAAGACTCCAGCTTCCATGACCTTCCCTGAGTTGCAAAGGGCAGATTCAAACAGCTGCTAATCAAGGGAGGAGCAGCTAAGAAACCACCTGAGGCGAGATTAAAGGGCCCAGGGGAGCTCATCAAGTTTAGGAGACCCACCACCTGAGATGAGATTAAAGGCGTTCAAGCTCTGCACACACCCTAATCTTATCTGCAGCCCCACCCTTGAACCATTGCTATAAAACTCCTCATCAGATCCTCCCGGGTTGGGACACATAGTTTTTCAAGGCAGAAGTCTGCTGTGTCCCCCTTTGCCCGGCAAAGCAGTAAAGCTATTCTTTTCTACTTTACCCAAAACTCTGTCTCCAAGATATGATTCGCACTGTGGCACTGGTGCAGAGGCTGAGCTTTCGACATCATACTTGATATGCCATCAAGGAGAGAGAAGAAACCACTTCTTTTTCAGGCTCCGGACGCGCAGGCTCAGCGGCCACGGCTCACGGGCCCAGCCGCTACGCGGCACGTGGGATCTTCCCCGGACCGGGGCACGAACCCGTGTCCCCTGCATCGGCAGGCGGACTCTCAACCACTGCGCCACCAGGGAAGCCCGAAACCACTTCTTTTTTAGAGCAAAAGGAGCAGCATGCCCTAAGTAAACATGATGTTTGCTCTGCTTTAGAGCATCCTCAGGAGGACGTGCCTGTCCACTGGAGACCCCCAGAAAGCTGAAGGCAAACAAGGTCCCTATTGGAAAGAAAGAAGGAGATTGGATCCTCCAGATGCAGATCCGTGTGACTTCCTAGGGCCTTCAAGTTACTTTCTGTTCTCCCCTCTTCCCTCTATTTGGAACTCCAAATGCTCATCCTGGCTATTTGTAATTAATACTAAGCATGGTAATTTCTATTTATATCTTTAAAATGTGTTTTTAAAAAAGAAATAACTTTTAAGTTTTTCCAGTCAGTTTTTTTCATTCTTTTTGCCTCACAGGTGGTTCCTAAATCAGACCAATATATCCCATAGTTAGAGCAGCCTCTATTCTGGATAATTTTTCACTCATTCCTCATCCTAGGCAGATTTAAAAAGTCATTCAAGATCACAGCTTTATGATCACATTAAAGATTCAGCTCACAGAATGAAATCAAACATACACACACATGAACACACACACACATTGCCAGGGGTTAGTCCTTTTCCTTGGGTCTTATTTTTAAAGAAAGCCTTTCTGTATGAGATCTTATTTTTTGCAAGTATTCCATTGAGCAGTATCTTATCTTTATAATCTTGAAGTTTATCTAAAAGGAATTCTTTCAGTCATCAAGGTCAACAACCCTTTTCTTTCTCTCTCCTTGTTTTCAATTTTCTTTCTAAGGAATTGGAAGAAAATGCAGGCAGATGAGTAGTTAAGTAATCCCAGCGCTGTGCATGTCACTTGGACCAGAGCCAGGCACATGTAAAGGTCTTCACTTGCCAAAAACACACCAGGGACCTCTTAAGCAATCAGGAATTGCTACATGTGTACAAGAGCTAACATCTTGAACACAATAGAAATCTGTAATTCAATTATCCTCTCTTTCTCATACATTTGCCCTCTGAGCATCCCAACATGTAGGAGTTTGAAAGTCTAAACTGGAAGCTACTGAAAGCTCTCCCTGCATGAGGACAGGTAGTGAGGTCACTCCCTCCAGTTCACAAAGGAGCATAAGAAGGAGGAATGGGGCTTCCCTGGTGGCGCAGTGGTTGAGAGTCCGCCTGCCGATGCAGCGGACACGGGTTCGTGCCCCGGTCCGGGAAGATCCCACATGCCGCAGAGCGGCTGGGCCCGTGAGCTATGGCCGCTGAGCCTGCGCATCCGGAGCCTGTGCTCCGCAATGGGAGAGGCCAGAACAGTGAGAGGCCCGCATACCGCAAAAAAAAAAAAAAAAAAAAAAAAGAAGGAGGAATGGAGACTTGGCCCTAAGCCCTGGGGAAATGGGAAGGAAGGGAAAGGGAAACAATAACTGAAGGAAAAAGCATCTAGACTATAATCAGGAAGAAGAGTTAGAGTCATGAAAGCAAAGCAAAGAGAAACTTAACCAAGTGTTAACTTCTGTTGCTCTTTGAGTTCTCTTTGGGGACACCGATAGCATTCTTGGGAGCTGGTCCTCAAAAAAAGGGGGGATTTCTTTGCGTGAGATAAGAAGAACTTATTTTTGCTGTTGGCACATTTTCTACTTAAAGGAGCTTCACTACCTCCAGTCTTTCCCACATCCAAGGGTTCTACTTCTGAAAATGGTATCCTAAAATACACAAGACATTATTCACTACCTGTGTAGGATATGAGAATTAGAAAAAAGTATCCCCCAGCAGTTCTGCTCATATTTATTAGAGTGGGCCAGGACATTTCCCATAAAAATGAGTAACTCCCAGCAGAAAAAAAAATGTATAGTATGTGCTGATCTTGAACAGAGAGTATTTATATACTATATTTTATCACCCACAGACCCTACAGAGTTAGGTTTTTCTCCTGGGATGCACTGTTAATATTTCAACCTCTGCACATGTCAAATGGAAACAAAGATTGTTTCAAAAGGTAAATACAGTGCTGTCTTTCTTCCTGGCACAATACAGATGCAGTATATTTAACTAGAGGTACTATGAAAACCGCGTGTGTTTTACAAGATGTGGCAACATTATGCAAATGGCTTAATCCAGTTAAATTCTTTTAAGTGCTATGTGTTACACAGGGTTCTTTTGATTGCAAGTAATGGAAACCTAACTCAAATTTACTTAGAGGGAATTTATCGGTTGATACTGGAACATCTCAAGTTATCAAATGAAGGGTTAAATAACCAATTCATTAGAAGGACAAGGATGCTGTTAGCCCTCAAAAATAAATGGACCAAAGTTTCAAAACTGTTGGACTTTCTTTCTGTGTCCCTTATCTTTCCTTTTCTATGTTGGCTTCTTTCTCTTTTAGTTCAGATTTCTTCCAGAGCGCAGGAAAACACAGTACCTGGCCAATCCAAGGCTTCATAGCCTTCAGTTTTTAACTACAGAAGAGGCTTTATCTTCTCTTTATTCCCAGTTGGAAAATCCAGGTGAAGAATTCTTTTTTTTTTTTTTTTTTTGCGGTACGCGGGCCTCTCACTGTTGTGGCCTCTCCCGTTGCGGAGCACAGGCTCCGGACGCGCAGGCTCAGCGGCCATGGCTCACGGGCCCAGCCTCTCCGCGGCATGTGGGATCTTCCCGGACCGGGGCATGAACCCGTGTCCTCTGCATCGGCAGGCGGACTCTCAACCACTGCGCCACCAGGGAAGCCCCAGGTGAAGAATTCTGATTGGCCTGTCTGTGTCTGGTGCTCATCCCGCAGCCAACGCGTCACCCTTGCATCAATTGTCAGAGTGTGCTCTTTCCTTGCGCTTGGAGTGCCTTCTTCAGATGTTGATTATCTACCAAAATGGAACGAATGTTACTCTCTTCCTTTCAGTTCAGCACCAAGAGCAGCATCATGAGAAGTAAGCTCCGATGCTGAAGATCTTGTGTGGGAATCCTGGATGGGCTACTTGTGAGCTGAGACCTGCAGAAAAATGACCCTACTCTTCGAGTTTGAGTTTCCTGCTCTGTAAAATGAAAAAAGAAGCACTTTCTCAAAAGAAGTGCAGACTGATGCAACATGTTGTGAGTCTTATGTTCATTAGGCTGAATGCAAGAAACCACAAGCAAATGAGGACAGAGTGTATCATTCCATTTTATAAAATTCTAGGAAAGGCAAAACTGTCTTACAGTGAGAGAAACTCAATCTGTCCTGGGGGGTGTGTTGGAGGATGCTGAATGAAAAAGCATGAGGGTAAAGGGTACAAGCTTTCAGCTAAAAAATGAATGAGGTCCGAAGATCTAATGTACAACACGGTGACTGGAGCTGATAACATTGTATTGCATAATTGAAATTTGCTAAGAGAGTGGAACTTAAATCTTCTCACCAAAAAATAAAAATAAAAAAAGAAGATAAATATGTGAGGTGATGAAGAATTAATTAACTACATTAATTAATTCCATGGGGAGAAATCTTTCACAACACATCGCATATGAAACCACTACAGCGCACACTTTAAATAACTTACAAATTTTATGTGACATTTATACCTCCATAAAGCTGAATTTTTTAAAAAAATATGTATTTATTTGTTTGTTTGTTTAATTTATTTGGCTGTGCAGGATCTTCGTTGCCATGTGTGTGATCTTTAGTTGTGGCATGTGGGATCTAGTTCCCTGACCAAGGATCAAACCCGGGTCCCCTGCATTGGGAGCATGGAGTCTTAGCCACTGGACCACCAGGGAAGTCCCTGAAATTTTGAAAATACAAAAGAGAAAAAAGAAAAAGGCAAGAAGGATCTTTCTGGGAAAATAAAAATGTTCTATGTCTTGATTCGGGTAAAGGTTATATGGGTGTATATATTTGTGAAAACTCTTTGACTCATATACCTAAAATATAAGAATTTTATTTTGTATAAATTATGTCTTGATAAATTTGAGTTTATTAAAAGGTGTGTCTTTCTTCAGAGGGTTGAGATGAGCATCAAAATGAAGCAGGGCACATCAAAGCCTTTGCAAACATAAAGTGACATACACATTTTAAAAATTCTATTTAATTGTGTCTTGTTTGCTTAGTTAAATTAAAATGTTAATACAACTAAACATGGGATCAGACTCTACTACCATAAATGACTCTTGTCCCTTTGGCAATGTCTCCTCTGGGCTCTTCCCACTCTAGGAGTCCAGTTCTCTAAATCCCAGGTGGTAAGGCTTTTAAAGGTATCCCAACCCCTGGTGTCATTTGTAGCCATCTGGTCTTCAGGGAGACACAAATTGCAACAGAGAAAAGTGTACTCAGCACAAGAGGCACCATTAAAGTTTCCTCCCCCTGCAGGATGGCATTGCTTCTGACCTTGGTAAGGCTGCCTTACTATGCATTTCAGTTATTTCTTGCTGCTTAACAAAACTACTGCAAAAACAAAACTTAGAGTTTCATACAGCAATGATTTATTATTTCTCATGATTCTGTGTGTTGGCTGGGCTCAGTTGGGCAGTCCTTTTGCACATGGTGTCAGTTGGGGTCATCCATGTGAGTGCATTTAGCCAGGAACTCAGCTAGGGTTGGAACACCCAAGAGGGCTGCACTCATATTTGGCACCTCAGCTGGGGTAGCTGGAATGGCTGGGGGTTGCCTGGGCTTCTCTCTTTCCACATGGTTTCTCATAACTCATTCATCCAACCCAAGCTCCTTTCTGTGGCATCTGGATACCAAAAGGATGAAAAAAGAAGACGCAAGTCCTTCCCAAATTCTGACCTCAGTAGGCTCAGAAAATCACTTCCACGTCATTCACTGGTCAAAGCAAGTCATTAGATCATCCCTAATATATGAGATGGGGAATCAGATGCTACTTCTTGATGGGAAGAGCTCCCTTCGGTGGAAGGATGGGAAGAATTGTTGGTGGACAGCTTTACACACAATCTACTGCACTCTGCCATTCACTTCTTTCACCCATTATAAATAATTAAGTTTAAGGTCAGTTAGCCCCAAAGACTTAGGCTACAAAAGGAGGGCCTCCTTCATTCATATATTCATTCATTCAAATAACAAGTATCAAGAATCTATGTGCCATGTACATTGTAGGCTATACACACCAAACCCAAATTCCCTTCACACGATAGGTCAGGAAACCACCCAGTACCTGGAGCTGCAGTCTTGGCACGGTCAATCACACCTTTATTAAATCACATGAAGAAGAGTTCCCATTTGCCTGGCTTTTAGGAAAAATAGACTACTTTGAAGGTCACCGGCCTATCCTCTGGATCTAAGAGGAACTTCTTTATATTTCCTCAGCTAGATAATAATTCTTTCCCTTTTGAAAGAAGACTTAGGAACAGAGTGAATAAATAGAGAGAAATAGCTGTTTGTGTACATTAGGGCAGGATCTACTGAAAGATGGAATTGGGTTCAGTCTTATTCTATGAATTATTCCATTATTGTCATCTATCCACTCCATAAAAATAAGTGCTTGCTATCTGCTACATCATAAACACTTCTATTTCCTGATGTAGAGGAATAACCCTTTCATCTACCTTCACTTTAAGTTTAATAAAGTTTCAGGCCCAGCTCCCTACTGGCATTTGTTAAAAGTCATAACTCGAATAGGCTTAATCCTGAGGAAGGCTGGGACTGGGAGCCAGGTGGAAGCCTAGCTGGAGAGGTCCAAAGCCAGGGTATTAAGACCCCTTTCCTTCAAGTGTATGGTACCCTCCTCAGGGACACCAGGGTCTCCAGTGGCCAACTGCCAGGTCTCTTCCATCAGCTTGGTGCCTTTGAGTTCTTTTTTCTTCTCCCCTTCTTATCCTGATAAAACCTTACTGATTCTATGACCTAATCCCTCTAGGGTTAACTGAATCACAAAGGATGTTAAAGATTGACAGCAGCTTCCTGTGTTACCTCACCAAGAGACATTTGCATTTGGACTCTCAGAGCGGAAGCAAATGATCCCATTAGGCACAAAGCCCTAATGGAATCAGGCAAAGGCATGAGAGAGAGGCACTGGGGTCAAAGTCTCAGGCCAGCATTCCTTACTTCATAAGATGTATGCAGCTTTTGTCTGCCTATCAAATAAATTTATCTGCTTAAAAAACTCCATGCGTTTTCTCCTGGAAACTTTATTTTTTTTAAACGCTTGGTGGATGGTTGTCAAGAGACATATCAGAAGAGAGCCCTTGATTCCTTGTGGAAGCAAGTCACTGGAACACCCTCATTTGTTTTTGTCAGAGGACTCTACTACAGAACTTTGGATTCTGGGAATTGATCAAGACCAAGAGTTTGTGGGGGAAATGAGGTCAAGGTCACTGCCACACCACATGGCTGGGGTTTAGCTCAATGTTGGTGTGTGGGTTTGCTTTAACAATGTGAAGCAGATTAATAAACAGAACATGCTATATTTTGGAAAATAAATGAAGCCCAGTACTAGGAGACTCTTGGGTGGAGTGTGTGAACCCTCTCCTGAGACAGAAATGGGACCTCTGAGGTTTCTCGTGGAAATTACAAAATTTGTGGAATCGAAAACAGAGAAGTGGCCAGATCTTAAAAGCTGAATGAGAATGACTCATTTGGGTAAGGTACTTTGCAGCCCGCACAAACATTGCTCAGTCACTGTCAGGACTGGAAACGTCTTTAGGTGGGCTCTGAAAAACGCGCTGTGGTTTCAAATCATGATGACCACGGAGAAATTAATTTCTCCTCGTCTTTGTTTCCTCTGTTTTAAATGGAGATAATAAGAGTATCTACCTCAGATGCTGTGAGAAGTAAGAGAGGGTCTGGAGCATTTTGAACAGTGTGTGCCCCATAGGACATGCTAAGGAAGTGTTCCTCATTATTATTTAAGTATTGTCAACTCCTTATCATGCCTATTGCACATCAGAATAGCTGGACAGATTTTCCCAATAATGATGACTGCACAGACATCTGCCTATCAAAGAGGGGGCTGGCCCAACAATATGCTGTATGATAGGAAGAAGGTGGGCTGATTTGTCAGGCCTCTTGAAAACTGAAGATACTGTGGTTTGAGGAATCCAAGTTTCAGATGAGTAATCCACCATTCGCCTACATGTCCAATGGTGAATGAGGCATTGACTCATTTTATGAAAGCTTTCCTCCAGGCTTCCAACGCTAAGTAACAACACTTTTCCTCCTCATCCAACTAACCATCTTTCTCTCCGAGCATCAGGTATTCATTCCAGGACCGAACATCTGTGTTTCATCACCAGGTGACCCAACTGTTCTTTTATCTTTGTCAAAGTCCTCTGTGTGTTCTGGACGGTGCTCGGCCAGGAGTGTATGAATTTTTATGGCAGAATATAAAGTAAGCAAACACAAAGCTATATAAAGTATAAAATGGCAAGTTGAAGCAGCAGAAGTACCATAGGGCGGCCCCAGGCAGAAGTGTTAAAAAACAGATATTAACCCTTGAGAAGACTCAGCAAAAGCTTACAAAACAGGCATAATGCATTCATTCAACTCTGAAAATGATCTGGGTGTTTTCTGCAGGGACTCTTCAGGTAGGGCTCAGCATCATTGATAGAGTTTCTGTGAGCAGTTTTTTCAAACTGCGAGAAGTCCCAAGGACCTTCTAGATTTGGGGAGCAAAGAAGAGTCTCTGTCAATTAGAAATTAGAGGGAAATGGCATTGACTGTTGTGAATGAGCAACCAGATCAGCTTTTTAAAAATGCAAGTCAGGGCTTCCCTGGTGGCGCAGTGGTTGAGAGTCCACCTGACGATGCAGGGGATGCGGGTTCGTGCCCCGGTCCGGGAAGATCCCACATGCCGCGGAGCGGCTAGGCCCGTGAGCCATGGCTGCTGAGCCTGCGCGTCCGGAGCCTGTGCTCTGCAACAGGAGAGGCCACAACAGTGAGAGGCCCGCATACCGCAAAAAAAAAAAAAAAAAAAAAAAAAGCAAGTCAACTGAAAAACTCTGATTTATCCATTCAACAATAAAAGCATGTTTGAGCTTTTATGGTGAGGTATCTGTCCCCAGCCCTCTCTACATGTAGGGGATGTAAACCTCCCACCTTCCTGTAGTTTAAAAATCTGGTGAAAATGACAGATAATACATAAATAATCAAACAAATATAAATTCCAACTTCAGGTAGTGCATTGAATAAAAATGAAACAGGGCAAGAAGTAGAGATAACCGGGTTGAGGGTATTGTAGAGAGGGGTCAGGAAAGACAGAATGGTCTGGATCCCTTGTTTCTGGAGTGCTGTGATTGAGTCGAGGGAAGTCCCTCTGTGTGATATTGATGGAGACAGACTCAACTCCTCCCCCCACAGATTTGTAACTATTTCTGACCTTTGGTCAAAAGGGGAGATTAGAAACGATTAACCTGCAGGCTTTCCTGAAAGCTAGCACTAGCAGACTTTTTTTTTTTTTTTAAATTTATTTTTGGCTGTGTTGGGTCTTTGTTGCTGTGCGCAGGCTTACTCTAGTTGCGGCGAGCAGGGGCTACTCTTCGTTGCGGTGCGCGGGCTTCTCACTGTGGTGGCTTCTCTTGTTGGGGAGCACAGGCTCTAGGCACGCGGGCTTCAGTAGCTGTGGCATGCAGGCTCAGTACTTGTGGCTCATGGGCTCTGGAGCGCAGTCTCAGTAGCTGTGGCACACAGGGTTAGTTGCTCCGCAGCATGTGGGATCTTCTCGGAACAGGGCTCAAACCGGTGTCCCCTGCGTGGGCAGGCAGATTCCTAACCACTGAGCCACCAAGGAAGCCCACTAACAGATTTTTTGAAGTGTCTTTCAGCCCTGTAACAAACTCTCCTTTATCCATTTATCTCCAGAAGCTGAGATTCACTTGTCCCCAAGTAGCTTGAAAACTAGTCAGAGGAAACAGTGACAGTGCTTTAACGGGTTTGCTATTCCTCGATTTGCAGAGTCAGTATAAATAGACCATGTTTTAAAAGGTGAGCCAGAAAATCCCCAAAAGGTTGAAAAATAGAGAAGCTAAAAATAAATGACTAAAAGAGAAAAGTTCCTGTAATTTTAAGTTTAAAATACGAGGTTGAGTAATCAGGAAAGTATTTTTACTGCCTTGTCAATATTTTTCCTGGAAGCTCAAGTAAATAGACCTTCTTCAGATCTGCAATGTGCGTGCCTAATGGTCTTAGGTGTCTCTAACCACAGAATAACTTTATCCCTAAGAAATAGAGCAAACAGGAACTTTGTGGTTTTAGCATTCCCCACAAATAACTCAATATATGGATGTATATAAAAAAGGTTCAGTGCCATAGGACAGATAATTTGGGCCCATTTGAGAAGTGTTTCCCCTCTAGTGGAATCTTCCATATGAACATTTCCATGCATTGAAAGGTAGTCCTTTTGCCAAGAGTGATCATCGTATTTTCTGCATCATTTGTACTCTCTTTCAATTTACTGTTCAGTGCCCAGCAGAGCTGCAGAAAGCATGAGAGGTTGTCCCTTTTCTAAGCTCAGTCCTCATTTATTTACCCTGCTGGTGAAAAACCCACTGGCTTTCATCTCCTCTGAATCTGCAGCCAGGTGAGGCAGGGGGTCACAAATGTTGAACAGAGTCTAAAAAGGAGAAAATTTATCATAAGAGCCTTCAAGCACACATTGTCCGCAGTTCTAGCTGTCCCTGGGTTTTACGAGGTATTTGCCCAAAGCCCTGATGTTCAGGCCAGGGGAGCAGCACGTGGTTTTGTTGGCAGCCAGGAGCTCTGTCTCTAATTGGGACATGCTCCCACTGGCTAATTCATAAGGTTGTACTGATTCTAGGGTTTAACACAAATCCATCACTTGAGTAACTAGCACCCCTCAAACCGTGGATCCTTGATTATTTGATGCTGGATGGAAAGCAGGTGCTGGGAATTGTCAGGGGAAACGAAGGGCAGATCAGATGCCCATATATCACCTTGAAGGCCACCAATACAGTGTGTGCTTTCCAGTCAGACATGACTAATAGGTCTTCAATCTGGAATTGGCCAGTGTGCAGCCTGCAGGGTTAACAGAGAGGAAGGCTCACTCTCTCTTCCAAAAAGTTCCAATATGAACTAATATCTCCATTTGTCTGATGGCTTCTGACTGAAAAGATTTGAAAGATCACTTGGAGCCTGGATTTTTTGAACTGGTAAAAATTCATAATTTCACCCCAGAAGGAAAAAATAATGTTGTTCTTCTAGATTGTTTAGCAACTTCTGACATCATCAACATGCCAAAACTACCAGTTAATTCAGTCAAAAAACCCAGTCAGACCAGTCATTTTCAGGCAAATAAAAGCAGATACTTCTTCAAATAGCAAGTAGCAAATTATTTCCAAGACATTGTATGGGTTGAAAATATCAAATGCTCCAAGAAAGCATTAGATAAATCTATTATTAAGCAACTTAATACAGTTTGTCATGGAAAAGCTAGCATATCCTAGAAACATCCATGAAACAGACAACAATCACACTTTGATACAAAATGGCCCAAAAAGCCAACATGCAATGATAAATGTGAATTCCTTGATGTTCTTGAATTTGATATAATGTGGGCAAAAAATAAATGAATAAATAAATAAATAATCATCTGAGCATTTCTCTGTTATGTTGAGGTAGCCTTGTTTTCATTCCTCCCAGGACATATTTGAGATGACTATACTGTATACCAGTTTGTCCTCACCATCTGACACATCCATGACACTTCTTCCTCCAGAAAGGCAGTAAACAGTAAGCAGACAAGCAACAACTTTTTTCCCACAGTATCTTGAGTCTGGTCTTGTTTATCTTTCTATAACAATGGAAACAGATGTATTCCTATGCTTACAGCTTCCTAGATGTATTACTCTAAAATTCCATCAGCTGTTCAGAGATGTTGCTAGTTTTGAAAGGAGTGAGGGCTTTGCCAAATTAATTGCTTGACTCAAGATACTGCATTTTCTGCATGCGAAGCCCTCTCTCTGCAGTAGTTGGGGTCCCGTTATAGTGGACGATGATAATAAACTCTCAGCAAAGTGGACCTCCAAGTGGAACTTAGTGTTCCTGGAAACACTGTGTGACAACATAAAGACCTGGAGCTCAGAATCAGTGATGAATAAAATTGCCTTAATCCTGCAATCAGCTTTGGTCAGAATTGATCCCAAGGCCCTGTGCAATAGTTGGTGTCTGGTTGAGGTCGAGTATCCTGGGTTATGGGAAAAAACAGACCCAAAATCTGAATAGAAAGTAGGCCAAACGTTATAGAGTCACACTCTAACTGTTAGAGAAGCCTGTTTTGAAAAGAGCATCTTTCCTTTTCTCTAAATTATAGTAATCCTTCACTAAGTGTGCTTGCATCTTCCACTAACCTCTTAGCCTTTACGAAAAAAGTATACATTTTTCTCTTTATAATTCTCTGTACTAATGTGCTGAGCAACATAAACTTAGAAAGATGTTCAATTTAAAGCTGTGTAAAACACAGCACTTAACAGCAATAGTGAAACATATACTTTTTTTTCAACTGCACACAGAGCATTCGGCAAAACTGACTATATTCTGGGCCATAAAATAAACATTAACAAATTTAAAATGATAGAAATCATACAAAGTATGTTCCTGGATAATAAAAGGATTAAACTAGACATCAATAACAGAAAGATACTTGAAAAATTCCTTAAATATTTGGAAATTAAGAACCCATACTTCTAAAAAACCCATGATTCTGATGGGCAGTCAGGGGAAATTTTAAAACACTTTAAGCTGAAAAAAATTAAACTATACTGTAACAACATCTACTGGATACAGAGAAAGTTATGCTTATAATCTGCCTACATCAGGATTGAAAAAAGAGATATCACTCAGGACCCCACAGACAAAAGAAAAATGAAATGCTACAAACAATTCAGTGCCTTCAAAATGCAACAATCTAGATGAAACTGACTTATTCCTTGAAAGACACAAGCTACAAAAATTTATTCAAGAAGAAATAAATAACAAGAAACATCTATTACAGAAATTGAGTTTGTAGTTGAAAACCTTCATACAAAGAAAACTCCAAGCTTGGATGATTTAACTGGGTAATTCTATCAAACATTTAAGGAAGAAATAATACAAATTATAAACAATCTCTACTGGAAAACAGAAGGGGAAAAAACACTCCCCAACTCATCTAATGAGATCACCATTACCCTAATATCAAAACCAAACAAAACATTACAAGAAAAGAAAACTACAAGTCAATATCCCTCATGAACATACACACAAAACTCTTCAACAAAATATTTGCAAATGAAATTCATCAATATATAAAAAGCTTGCTAGGTCATGACCAAATGGTGTTTATACAAGGATTACAAACTGATTCAACATTTAAAAATTAATCAATATGGAAGAAATAGAAAATATGAGCAGACCAATCACGAGCACTGAAATTGAAACTGTGATTAAAAATCTTCCAACAAACAAAAGCCCAGGACCAGATGGCTTCACAGGTGAATTCTATCAAACATTTAGGAAGAGCTAACACCTATCCTTCTCAAACTCTTCCAAAATATAGCAGAGGGAGGAACACTACAAACTCATTCTACGAGGCCACCAGCACCCTGAGACCAAAACCTGACAAAGATGTCACAAAGAAAGAAAACTACAAGCCAATGTCACTGATGAACATAGATGCAAAAATCCTCAACAAAATACTGGCAAACAGAATCCAACAGCACATTAAAAGGATCATACACCATGATCAAGTGGGGTTTATCCCAGGAATGCAAGGATTCTTCAATATACGCAAATCAATCAATGTGATACACCATAATAACAAACTGAAGGAGAAAAACCATATGATCATCTCAATAGAGGCAGAGAAAGCTTTCGACAAAATTCAACACCCAGTTTTGATAAAAACCCTCCAGAAAGTAGGCATAGAGGGAACTTCCCTCAACACAATAAAGGCTATATGTGACAAACCCACAGCCAACATCGTCCTCAATGGTGAAAAACTGAAACCATTTCCACTAAGATCAGGAACAAGACAAGGTTGCCCACTCTCACCACTATTATTCAACATAGTTTTGGAAGTTTTAGCCACAGCAATCAAAGAAGAAGAAGAAATAAAAGGAATCCAAATCGGAAAAGAAGAAGTAAAGCTGTCACTGTTTGCAGATGACATGATACTATACATAGAGAATCCTAAAGATGCTACCAGAAAACTACTAGAGCTAATCAATGAATTTGGTAAAGTTGCAGGATACAAAATTAATGCACAGAAATCTCTTGCACTCCTATACACTAATGATGAAAAATCTGAAAGAGAAATTAAGGAAACACTCCCATTTATGGTTGCAACTAAAAGAATAAAATACCTAGGAATAAACCTACCTAAGGAGGCAAAAGACCTGTATGCAGAAAATTATAAGACACTGATGAAAGAAATTAAAGATGATACAAACTGATGGAGGGATATACTATGTTTGTGGATTGGAAGAATCAACATTGTGAAAATGACTATATTACCCAAAGCAATCTACAGATTCAATGCAATCCCTGCCAAACTACCAATGACATTTTTCAGAGAACTAGAACAAAAAATTTTACAATTTGTATGGAAACACAAAAGACTCCGAATATCCAAAGCTATCTTGAGAAAGAAAAATGGAGCTGAAGGAATCAGGGTCCTGACCTTAGAATATACTTCAAAGCTACAGTAATCAAGACAGTATGGTACTATATAGATCAATGGAACAGGATAGAAAGTCCAGAGATAAACCCATGCACATATGGTCACCTTATATTTGATAAAGGAGGCAAGAGTATACAAAGGAGAAAAGACAGCCTTGTCAATAAGTGGTGCTGGGAAAACTGGACAGCTACATGTAAAAGAATGAACTTACAACAATTCCTAACACCATACACAAAAATAAACTCAAAATGTATTAAAGACCTAAATGTAAGGCCAGAGATTATAAAATTCTTAGAGGAAAACATAGGCACAGCACTCTATGACATAAATCACAGTAAGATCCTTTTTGACCCACCTCCTAAAGAAATGGAAATAAAAAATAAACAAATGGGACCTAATGAAACTTAAAAACACAGCAAAGGAAACCATAAACAAGATGAAAAGACAACCTTCAGAATGGGAGAAAACATTTGCAAATGAAGTAACTGACAAAGGATTAATCTCCAAAATATACAAGCAGCTCATGCAACTCAATACCAAAAAACCAAACAACCCCATCCAAAAATGGTCAGAAGATCTAAACAAACATTTCTCCAAAGAAAATATACAGATTGCCAAGAAACACATGAAAGGATACACAACATCATTAATCATTAGAAAAATGCAAATCAAAACTACAATGAGGTATCACCTCACACCGGTCAGAATGGCCATCATTAAAAAATCAACAAACAATAAATGCTGGAGAGGGTGTGGAGAAAAGGGAACCCTCTTGCACTGTTGGTGGGAATGTAAATTGATACAACCACTATGGAGAACAGTATGGAGGTTCCTTAAAAACTAAAAATAGAATTACCATACGACCCAGCAATCCCACTACTGGGCATATACCCTGAGAAAACCATAATTCAAAAAGAGTCATGTACCACAATGTTCATTGCAGCTCTATTTACAATAGCCGGGACATGGAAGCAACCTAAGCGTCTGTCGACAGATGAATGGATAAAGAAGATGTGGCACATATATACAATGGAATATTACTTAGCCATAAAAAGAAACGAAATTGAGTTATTTGTAGTGAGGTGGATGGTCCTAGAGACTGTCATACAGAGTGAAGTAAGTCAGAGAGAGAAAAACAAATACCGTACGCTAACACATATATATGGAATCTGGAAAAAAAAAAAAGGTTCTGAATAACCTAGGAGCAGGACAGGAATAAAGACAGACGTAGAGAATGGACTTGAGGACACGGGGAAGGGTAAAGGTAAGCTGGAATGAAGTGAGAGAGTGGCATGGACATATATACACTACCAACTATAAAATAGATAGCTAGTGGGAAGCAGCTGCATAGCACAGGGAGATCAGCTCGGTGCTTTGTGATCACCCAGAGGGGTGGGATAGGGAGGGTGGGAGGGAGATGCAGGAGGGAGGAGATATGGAGATATATGTATATGTATAGCTGATTCACTTTGTTATACAGCAGAAACCAACACACCATTGTAAAACAATTATACTTAATAAAGATGTTAAAAAAAATACACAGCAAAGGTAAGTTTTTAGCTGATGAAATTTTTGTGTATCGTGATTATGACGGCAAACACTTATTTCTCAGAACTCATAGAGCTTTATACCACAAAGATTAATTTTTCTGTATGTTAATTTTTTTAAAAAAAATCAACAAGGATGTTGTTGTGGGTACCCAAAATGGAATACAACTTAACAAATGACCGTAGGTCTATCACAAACTAACAGCATAACTACACCAAAGCGGGTAGGGAAGAAAAAGAATTAACCTAAATTACTTGGGAATAGAGTATTTTGGTCAGATATGGTAAGACTAAAGAATAAAAGAACTGTGAAAATCTGTAGTTAGTAAATTTGCTTTTCTCAGGGGAATAAGTTAGCAGTTCTGTGTTTATCCTAGGGTTGAACAAATAAAAAATATATTAGAAATAATGAGAGCCAAGTTTCCCACTGTCAGAGAAGAAAGTGACAAATCAGCCCAGGGGCAAGGTTAGAATGAACACCATGGCATTGGATTGGAATGAAAGGTATCACTAGCAACTCATTTTATAAAAAATATAAATACAAATAGAAACAGAATAAACATAGATGTATGTGCATGCATGAGTTAGTATGTATACATATACTTCTAATCTCTGTACACTGAGACTGTCTAGAAGTAATGACACGCTTGTAGCAATGAGCATACCCAGGAGCCAGATCTTTGCTTTTAAAATATCATTCTCAAAAAGGGAACCAGGGGCCTTTGGAGAAGTGGTTTATTCTAGGGTTGGGCAGAGAAAATACAAATGAAACTTGGTGCCAGAAAGTAAGGAAATGGTCCCAGAGGATGGAAGCATGAATATAGAAGCCAACCTAAAAGAGCTCCAAATGGCCAAATCTGGACAAATTTTAGCATCAAAAATAACAACAGTATTAGATTTACTTCATAAAATATAATAAATAATACTCTGTCTATATTGATATGAGTAAATAATTGAATAAATAAATGAAGAAGGGGCAGCTCTTCCTTACAGAAGAAATCTAATTAATAAACATAGAAAGAATGAAAATCAACATTAGATCCATTAACTGATGCTAAAATTCGTAGGTGAAAATTTGAAAAGAAGTTGGATATTTGTACTATGTCAAAGTATTTCTTCAAGATATTTATGTATAAAGGAAAACATGGGTGGCTTTACAATGGAGAAACCCATCCGATATCATATTAACCATGTAATCAAGGTTATCATCACCAATAATGAGGTTTATTTATTTCATATGCCCCTTGATATAATGTACAGAAAAGGACACATCTCTTCTGTGGCATTCTGGTAAAAAATTCATAACCTTCATCTAATCATGAGAAAACGTTAGACAAATACAAATAGAAGAAAATTCTACAAAATTACTGAACATTACTCTTCAGAAGGGTCAGGGTCATGAAAATCATGAAAAGACTGAGGAACTGTCACACATTATGAGGAGAATAAAGAATACAGGACAACTTGAATCCATAATGCAGGATTCCAGATTGACTTCTGTAAAAACAAACAAATGAACAAACACACAAAGAAGACATTAGTGGAAAAACTGGTGAAATCCTAAATAAAGTCTCTAGCTTACTTAACAGATTGTACCAATGTTAATTTCTTAGGTTTAATAATTGTACTATGACTATGCAAAATGTTAACTTTGTGGGAAGGTGGGTGAGAGGTATAAAAGAACCTTACATTCTTGCAAATTTTTGGTGAGTCTAAAATTATTTCAAAGTAAAAACTTAAAAAAATAATTAAAAGAGAGGAATGGGAAATACAACCCAGTCACTGGTCTATAGGAAGGATTGAATTCTGATGGGCGGGATTTTGAAGTCTTCTTGCTATGGCAACAGAGATAGTCTCAGTTCACACTGCTTCTGCTTTCTGAGAGGAACTTTTTAAAAAAATTTTTATTGGAGTATATTGGAGTATAGTTTTTACTATAAATTTTTACAAATTTATTGGAGTTTATTGGAGTATAGTTTTATTGGATTATAAAAGTTGTGTTAGGGCTTCCCTGGTGGCACAGTGGTTGAGAGTCCGCCTGCCGATGCAGGGGACGCGGGTTCGTGCCCCGGTCCGGGAAGATCCCACATGCCCTGGAGCGGCTGGGCCCGTGAGCCATGGCCGCTGAGCCTGCGTGTCCGGAGCCTGTGCTCCGCTACGGGAGAGGCCGCAACAGTGAGAGGCCTGCGTACCGCAAAAAAAAAAAAAAAAAAAAAAAAGTTGTGTTAGTTTCTGCTGTACAGCAAAGTGAATCAGTTATACATATACATGTATCCACTCTTTCTAAATTCTTTTCCCATGGGAGGGATAAATTGAGAGATTGAGAGAGGAACTTTCTCAATCATTGTCCTTCCTTCATCTTCCCCGACACTGAACACTAATAGATTCTTTTCTTGTTGATTGCAGATTTATTGAGGTATAATGGACAAATAAAATTGTAAGATATTTAAAGTGTACATCGTGGTGACCTGATAACATGTATACGTTGTGAAAGGATTCTCCCCATTTAGTTAACACATTCACCAACTCAATATTTATCTTTTGTGTGTGAGAGAGAACATTTAAATTCTACTCTTTTAGCAAATTTCAATTATATTACAATACAGTGTTTATGAACTAGTCACCATGTTTTAGATTAGATCCTCAGAATTTATTCATTTTATAGCCTAAAGTTTGTATCCCTTTACCAACCTCTCCTTATTTCCTCCATCCCCCAGTCCCTGGCAACCTCCATTCTACTCTCTGTCTCTATGAGTTTGACTTTTTTTTTTAGATTACACATATACCACAAAGTACTTGTCTTTCTCTGTCTGACTTGTTTCACTTAGTGTAATGCCTTCAGAGTCCATCCAAGTTGTCACAAATGGCAGGATTTCCTTCTTTCTCATGGCTAAATAATATTCCATTGCATACACATATCACATCTTCTTTATCCATTCATAATTGATGGACAATTATACTGTTTCCATATCTTGGTTACTATGAACAATGCTACAATGAACATTGGTGAGCAGATATCTCTTTGATATCTTGTTTTCATTTGGATATATACCCAGAAGTGGGATTGTTGGATCATAAGGTAGTTCTCAGTTTTTTTAAGGAAGCTCCATGTTGTTTTACATTGGAGCTGTACCAATTTATTATTATTATTATTTTTTTTTTTTTTGCAGTACACGGGCCTCTCACTGCTGTGGCCTCTCCCGTTGCAGAGCACAGGCTCCGGACATGCAGGCTTAGCGGCCATGGCTCACAGGCCCAGCCACTCCGCGGCATGTGGGATCTTCCCGGACCGGGGCATGAACCCGTGTCCCCTGCATCAGCAGGCGGAATCTCAACCACTGCGCCACCAGGGAAGCCCTGTACCAATTTATATTCCCACCAACTGCGACCAAGAGTTTCCTTTTCTCCACATCCTCACCAACACTAGTTATCTCTTAGCTTTTTGATATTAGCCATTCTAACAGATGTGAGATGATGTTGAGTACCTTGTCATGTATCTGTTGACCATCCATAAGCCTTCAATGAAAAAATGTCTACTGAGGTCTCCACCCAATTTTAATTGGATTGTTTGTGGTTTTTGCTACTGACTTGTATAAGTTCTTTATATGTTTTGGCTATTAACCCCTTATCAGATATGTGATTTACAAATGTTTTCTCCCATTCAGTAAGTTGCCTTTTCATTTTGTTGGTGATTTCTTTTGCTGTGCAGAAACTTTTTAGTTTGATGTAGTCCCACTTGTTTATTTCTGCTTCTGTTACCTTTGCTTTTGGTGTCAAATCCAAAAAATAATCGCCAAGACCAATGTCAAGAGCTTACTTCTTACATTTTCTTCCAGGAGTTTTACGGTTTCGGGTCTCACATTTAAGTCTTTAATCCATTTTGAGTTAATTTTTATGTATGATGTAAGGTAGTTGTTTGGTTTCATTCTTTTTTATGTGGCTGTCCAGTTTTCCCAACACCATCTGTTGAAGAGATTACCATTTCCTCGTTGTATATTCTTGGCTCCTTTGTTATAAATTAATTGGTCATATATGTGTGGGTTTATTTCTGGACTCTCTATTCTGTTCCATTGATCTGTGTCCGTTTTTAAAACTCTGGTAAATTCTTACTGGTCCATTATCCTTCTAAGCCACATCTAAAATAAGTGATGGGAACTATGTTCTCTTGGCAAAAGTACAACATTTATACCCTACTTCCTGCTGGTGCAGTTTTGATGTCCTGTAAATTGACTAAAGCTTAGACAGTCATTTCTTTGCCAATACAATTCCCTTAAAAAAATATTAGACTTTAGATATTTTTGCTTCCAGTTGTTTTCATGTGTTAGCAAACTACCTAAAGTTCTTTTTTGGACATATTTCTAATTCCTGCTTTATTTCACCATTTCCACTTGTGACACATGCCTATTGCTCACTTGAATGATAACTGCTTTGAGGTCTTCTGAACCACAAGCCTGGTTGGAAAAGCCACTTCCTTGGTCTGTTCTTTGTCCATCCTGTGTCCCCTTAAATTAAGGTTACGTGTAATATTCTCTTCTCTTTGAGGTATATAAAGAATTAGCTTTTCCTAACATGAGAGACTCCAAATTTCTAGGCACTGTCTATTTTCTTTCTTTTCTGTTTGCAAATTAGCCACTTATTTTCTGAGATTCTATCTTTTTTGAAACACCTTGCTAAAGCAGCAAAGAACTGGAAACAGACACGAAACTGCTGGCTTTTTCTTGCTTCTCTTTAACCTACAGGCTCAGTGAACAAAGGCCATAAAATGTATTATAGGAAAGAGGTTTAGCAACTGTTTTGTCACAGCATTATAAAGGTCATAAGCTCTCTGGTATATCCAGGCCAACTGCTGCCTGACCACTAAGCCAATGTCATATATACTGGTTTAGTTGGAAGAACCCCACTTTTAGTGCCAATTTCTGAATTAACTAAGATGTAGCTGGGCAACAATACAGTGTCTTAAAGATCAAAGAGGCTTAACAGCGGTGTCCTTTAGAGAATAAAGACTTCATTTCTCTCTCACCTAACAGTCAAAGTTGTTGCTCTCTTGAGTTGTTCTCCTCCATCTTTCCATCTTGTTTCTCTACCATGCCTTAGTGCACTGTTCTTATCTACATGATGGAAGTCGGGGAAAAGAGCATGGGAAGTGCATGTGCAATGTTATAAGGGTACAGCCCGGAAATGGCATGTGCCATTCTGCTCACAACCCACTTGAGGCATTTAGTATGTGGCCACACCTGGGTGCAACAGGTGTTTGCAAAGACAATCTTTTCAGACGGTAGGCATTTGCCCCGCTACACCCTAATTCTGCGGAAGAAGTAGAGAATAGATGTTGGTGGACACGTTCTCCATCACGCTGTTCTCTTGGATTATCTATCTCTGCATTTTCTTAGTTTCTCTCTCATTTTCTACACTATTTCTTTAGTCTCTTTTGCTGACTTCTGCTCCTTTGATGAACCCCTAAATAATTGTTAGGGATAAGTGCCCCAGGGACCAGACTTGGGATCTCTCTTCTTATCTTATTTCCTGATTATCTCACCCATGCTATGGTTTTTAGTAACAAAAAAAAAATGTCAGTTCCTAAACTCCTTTCTCCAGCCTTGTCCCCTCCACTCCACTCAAAATGTGGATGACGGCTATCATGTAACCAACTGCTTGAGATCTCAATTCAGCACCTCAAACTTATCATGAACAAAACTGAACTCTTCAGTTTACCCCTGCAAAATGACTTCTTCCATAGTATTTTGTTCGTCCTGACAGATGGTAGCATCATCCAGCCAGTTTCCCAAGCCAAAAACACTTAGGAGATATCCGGGATTTATAAATCCTTCCCTCGTTCCCCCATCCTATTTGTCAGCAAAGCCTTGTTGGCACTGCCTTTAAAATGGATCCTGAACCTATCTACGGTAGGCTGAGTAAAGCTTCCCCAAAGGTTTCCACATTCTAGTCTCCAGAACTTGTGAATATTTCACATGGCATGGACAAGGAAACGTGCAGTTGTGATTAAATTAAGGATCTTCAGATGGACAGGTTACCTGGTAGACCCAATGTAATCACAAGGGTCCTCAGAGGAGGGAGGCAGGAGGATCAGGGTTAGATCAGACAGAAGGTGACAGCGGAAGTAAAGAAAGAAAAGGCTATGTTAGACAAGCCAAGGTGTGAGGTCAGCCTCTAGACGCTGGAATACGAAGGAAATGAATTCTCCCCTAGAGGGTCCAGGAGGAACACAGGCCTGCCAACACCTTGATTTTAGCCCGGGAAAACTGATTTCAGACTTCTCAGCTACAGAACTATAAGGTAATAAACTCATGATGTAGAAGCCCTTAAAGCCGTGGCAATTTTTTTCAGCAGCAATAGGAAACTAATACGCTAATTCGTGTTTCTCCGTTTCTATGGTTTCTACCATAATTGAGGGGCAGTTGAGAGCACAGATTCTGAAGCCAGACTATCTGTATTTGAATTCCAGCTCTTCCACTTAACTGCTGTGGCCAAGCCCCTCAAAACTCCTGGACCTCAGTTATCTCACCTGTGAAATGGAATTGCGGTAGGGCTGTTATGAGGAGTCAGTGAGTTGCTATACTTAAAATGCTTGGAACAGTGCTTGGCATATGGTAAACGTTTTATAAGTGTTTCCTATTATTGCTTGTGTAATCTAGGACCCGGATATTTATAACATGAACCACTTGAATATTCTTAGCTCGTCTCCCTGTAATCGTCTCTTGCCCCTGTAATCTCTTATTCACAGAGCAGTAAGATTGATATCTTTACAACATAAAATCACATAATCCCCCTGATTATCATCCTCCAAGGGTTTCCCATTGCAATTAAAATCAAATTCAAAATTCTAACTATAGCCTGTGAGGCCTGATCTGATCTGGTCCACTCTCTCTGTCGTTCACTCCCTTTTACCACTCTGCCCTTCACGCTGTGCCTTAAACACACCAAACCTGTTTCTGCCTCAGCATCTCCAAGTGGGCTCTTCCTTTGCCCAGAATGTCATTTTCCCAGATCTTCACATGACTGTCTTGTTCTTGGAATTCAGTCAAGGTCTCCTTCTCAGAAAGGCTTTCCCTCATCACTCACACTAAAATAGCTACCTCTAACCAATGTTTACTCATTTATCTCATGTTTGCCCCTTGAGAGGAGCATACTGCTACATCCCCAGTGCTCAGAATGCTATCTGGCATACTGTAAGTACTCAATAAATATTTCTTAAATGAGTAAACTGTTGGCTGATGTGTGTGAAGGCCATTTTTGAGGTATCATATTGGTGACTCCCACATACATTATGAATTAGGTTAGGATAGCTGTAGATCTTCCCTCTCAGCAGAAAGGCTCTGCCTAAAGATAAAGTCATTTTTCCAGTGATGATTATGTCTCTTTTCTCACATTTAAAAATTTTTCTTCTTAACAAGTGCCTCTGAGGACATTTTCTACCAAATTACTGTAAAGGGGACTTTACATAACACTGTATGAGAAGTTGAACTATGTTTCACCTCTAAGTCCCATCCCTTTTAACTCTTAATTCCATTACATTTTTAACTTGTTTGGTGAAGAGTGAAAATCTGTGTGGTCTAAAGTATCTGCTTGAGGTGGTACTGCCCAGCTGCACAGCACTTCAGAGACTGATTGTTGAAAGAACTTGGAACTCCCCTCTCAGAAGATGCAAAGAGAGCTGAGATCCAATAGCAAAAGGAGGGTAGATCTTCCATGGTCTGTAGACTAGCTCCCTTGATGTCCTCACACAGTGTTGGCCCATGGAGTGTGGCGTTAGTTGGTACACCTCTGTACCCTGTTCTAACATATTTGTTTTTTCCCTCTTTACTTCTCAGCCTGAGGCTCTGTGCAAATAGAAAGAGGACTTTTCTCAATCTGCACCTCTCTAAACTCTTTCCAGCACCATCCCTTAAAATTCAAGACACTTCATGAGCCTAAAGTGTATTTTCATATCGACGGGGCTTTCTGGGTGTTTCATTGTGGATCTTACTGGCTGATTTGGAGCTGGTAACCAATCTTTCGTTACTTTTAAGATGTAATAGTGACATTGGGGTTTAGGGTTAATGGGAGAAAACAGACCCCCGGAGGGTGATTCACTCTTTTTCTCCCTAAAGACCACAAAGTGTAATCCTAGGGTGGCCTCGTCCACATTGCAAGTGCATACCTGGCATTTCCACTGACAGCTAGAGAGTGCCTGCTATTACTCAGAAGAAAAGATGGTATATCTGATAATCTGAAAGAACAAAGACTCCAGTTACTTCATCTCTCTTGCCTGAGGGCCTGGAATTAATTGTGTTTCTTTATACCCCATCTAATTTTATAAAATCATACTTTTCCATGGTAGTTTACTAATTTACCACCTTATCTAAGATAAGACTTTGCCAACAGTAATAACATTTAGAAAATTCTGTCAGACTTGCTGAGAATGGCTCCTGCCCCCCCCACCAGCCCATACACACACACACACACACACACACACCCCTACCCAGCTTGCTCAGACTTTAAAGCCGGTAGACTCGATCTCTGAGGACATGAAGACATCAGAATGAATGATCACGAAGACATCAGAATGAATGATCTGGTGCCTCAGAAGTTCAGAAGAAAATCAAGAATAACTGAATCTATTCAGAGACCTCTGGGTATCTGCTTCAGTTTCTTTTCAAAAGGTAGAGAGAGTAAAAAGAAAGAATTCATCTGCTTTTCAGAAAAACATATCCATGTATTTACACGATACACGTTTATTGTGTACTTACTTACTGTGTAAAAAACCACTATGGGGCTTACCTCCCCTCAGATATAAGGGGATGGGAGGAAAGCAGGGAAGTGGCAAAATTTGGAATGAGCGTGGAAATACCAAGCCTGAAGATTCCAAGTAGGAAAGTTGGTGTTTGGGGGATAGAAGGGAGCTGGGGCTTTTTATATTCATGTCAACTGCATAGTCAGTTTTAGCAACTCCTACTCTATTCTAGGTTTTAAGTAAAGCAGGCTCAGGATACAGAATTCCTCTACATTCCATCACTGGAGTGGCATAGACATGGAGACTCAGAGGAGGAGAATGGGGCAGAGGTCACCAAAATCAACTGTGCTTCCACTAGTCTCTATTCTCCGGGCCATCAGGCAATACACCCCTGATCTTTAAGTATGATATGGCGTATGTGCGTGAGACGTGTGTGCACCGTGAGCGTGTATGCTTGTGTGAGTGTGGGGTGGAGTCCAAAGCAAAGCAAAATAGTGTATGTTTCCCTTGTGGCTCAGATTCCATTTGTAGATATAATTATTTGTTTAACATAGTCACACCATATTATGTTACATTCTATGATTTATTAGCAAAAGCATGCTCTTTAAACTCCACTTTCCCAAGCCATGATCATTTCTTGACATGTTTCATTCCTGGGAAATGACATAGACATTTGTTATATTCTCAGACAATAAAATATTGCCTTGCTAAAATACCTTCATGGAATATTAAACACAATGAATGCTGTTCCCTTTCCTGTGTTTATCATATCATATTAAAAGTGAAGACGTAGCCCTTATGTTTTCTTTCCTGATAGACAAGACATTGGAAAGAATGAGTTTAGTTTACCCTTCATCCAACTGGCTTTACTTAGCTATGTCCAAAGCCTCCAGCAGTGCCGTTAGAATAGCATTTCAATCATCTAGCTTCTCAAAGGCCATTTTTAATGTACCTTTCTTTCAAATCATCATGAAGAATAAAATCCAAAATTTCTCCTGTAAACTTTCCCTTGGTCTCGACTCCAGATTCAGTGAGTTTCAGGCAGTGATGGAAATTGCAAAGACTGGGGAGGGATCCAGTAGAAGGACTGAAGGATTAATCTCCTTAGAAACTGGTTGTGGACCAGCCTCAGAAATATGTTGTTAATATTTACCAGTCAACATACTGGATCATTCCATGTGCACATAAAGACCATATGAAACATACAGAAATATCAGAAAGTGTTATCTAATCGGAGTGAGTGATTACCTATTCACAGAGTGGTACAGGCACACCCACAACTACACAGATACACACATTCGTTTTGGAAAGTTTTTCCTACTACTATTGACTTTCTGTGTAAAGCAAGCTCATCAGAGAGAACAATAAATTATCCTTTGAGTTTCATCATATGCATAGTATACTAAGGGATTTTTCAGGGCTACATGTAAGGTTAAGTTGAATCCCTAGTATGCCTAAAGTTTTTCCAGTTCTCACTGATAGAATTAGTATTAGACAAAGGGGAGCGTTGCTAAACATCAAAATTTTTAGCTAAGGAAATTTGTGTACTTTTTAAAAATTTTATTTTATTGAAGTATAGTTGGTTTACAATGTTGTGTTAATTCCTGCTGTACATCAAAGGGTTTCAGTTATATATATATATATATATTCTTTTTCCTATTCTTTTCCATTATGGTTTGTCACAGGATATTGAATATATTCCCTGTGCTACACAGAAGGACCTTGTTGTTTATCCATGCTCTATGTAATAGTTTGCATCTGCTCATCCCAAACTCCCAATCCATCCCTCCCCCAGCCTCCTTCCCCTTGGCATGACTGTGGAAATATAGCCTAAACAATCTAAAACAACCTCAAGCTTAAAGTCAAATGGTCCAGGTTCTATGCTTGTTTTTGTTACTACTTTGTTTGAACATAGACCAGTAATTATATTCTTAACACTGATTTTCCAGTATTCACTGGAGAATAGATTTGCTCTAGCTGCTTTAAAAGGTGGTAGGGAGAATAAAATGAAGTTATGCAATCAGGGCAAGGTTTATGGGAGGATAACCAGTGCAGCTGCATAGGGCCCTGCTCTCAGAAGGGCTAAACGTCTAATGCTTCCCTGTCACTGACTTGAAATCCTAAATAATTTTATCTTTGAGGTTGTGCTTTGTAAGTGAAGTTGGATGGGGGAATGAAACATGAGCAGAGCGGATACGCCAGGTGTCAGCACACGTATGTACAGACTTGGGTCCTCTGGTACAGTGAGTATGGGGCAAAAGCATCAATTGGGGCAGCAGCAGCCATGGCCATGGCGGAGGGAGAGAGCAGGGACTGTGCACAGTGGCAGGACCAAGACCAGAGGTGAGAAGTCAGCTTGCCCATTCATCCCCAGATCCCGTCCTTACAGCATCCGTACCAAAACTAATTCTCCAGTCTGAGCCCTGGAACAGGAAATACCTCAGCTCAAGCAGTAAACTTTGTCAGAAAATTATTACAGAATAAGACTGTGCACACAGACATTGCAATAAACCATATACTCATTTATTATTAAAATTCTTTAAAGGATTTAGAATCTCTGGTTTTGAAAACTTCTACGGCATTGCAAAGCAAATCTCCACAAACTCAGATACAGGAATTAAAGATTGTTACAGTCAACAAAAAAGAACATTATTCTCACATGAAGCTTCAGATAACTAGCTATTAACAAGGCAGACGATTTTAAAATCATTTTTCCTTTGTAATTGAATATATTATAATATGATGTATAAACAAATGTTCTGAATTGTATATAAATCTTGAAGCCACCTTTGTTTTTTTTATATGACCTCTGCAAGTTACAGGAAATGTCAGAGAAAACAATAAAATGCCATTGTGTACATTTACATTGAAAATTAAATTCAGACTTATATGATGTGTATAAAAAGTTAAATCTTTTCTAAAAAATTGTTCTATAAAAATCATCAGCTCTAGATGATTTATTCCAATGTTGTCAGTCTATAAAATACTATTAACAGCTCCAGTAACAGCTGCATCCACAGAAAAATTCTTCTTAAAATTGAATATTCAAGAATTATTTGCAATCTTACAACTGCCAAGAGAACTGACCCTGCTTTCAATTACATTGATTGAAAATAAAATTTCTAAAAGTATAAATTTCGATGACCTAATAAATTTGTAGAAGATTGAGTCAGAAAAACTTTATGATTAATCAAGATATCACATTAATAAAGTATTGTTATTTATTTAAAATTATGAAGCCAACATATTATCGCAATTTGTAAGTTTATGTTGTTACTCAGGCAACATTATTATCCCTATTATGTTTTACAAGTAACGGAATGTTTTTAAAGAAAAAACTTTTTACTTTAGTGCTTATAATAACACTTTTTTCCTCCTTTTTTGAACAAGGAGCCCTGCATTTTCATTTTGCACTGGACCATGCAAATTATGTAGCCAGCCTTGGATATAATAGAGTTCAGATTTTTGCCACAAATTTGCTGAGTCCTGTTTAACCAAAGTGGGGCTCATTTTTCTTTAAACATTTTAAGCATACTCATTATATGTTATTTATCCAACAAGTCGGCCTCCTGCATATTTGTTTCTTTGTGTGTTATATAAACTTTGATTAGCGTGTTCCTGTTTAGCCTGTATATATCTCTGACAAGCCTATGCATCAGGGTTGAAATCTGCCCCTCCAGTGGGAATTTACATGTTTCTGTCAGACACCCCAGGATGCTGGTGGGCCATCATATTAATACCTTAGCTTGGGATTTTGCTGATCAGTCAAAACCCATATGATGGCGGATCTGTGTTAAACATCGTCAGGAAATTTGTTTTGCTACCCAGAACCCTAACGGAAAAAGACAAGTTTCTTTATCATTCCCTTTTCATGAGGATTTTTTTCCCAGTCCATATTTTCATAAGGGTGTGGCCTTTCAAACATCCTAATTGCCTCCCCTCCCTCCCCTCCTCCCCTCACCACCCCCCCCCCCCCCCCACCCACCGACCTTGCCCTGAGTTCTCTTCCCACCTGATCTAAAACCAGCATTTAGGTGAAGAAGTGTTCAGCAAACCCAGTGATCCTTCACCTTCCGGTTTCAAACATCCACTTAAAGTTAGTCCCTGGTAATCACAGCTACTCTGTGCATTGGAGATAATGTTGATGACATTTTACATGCCTTTTAGAAGTGTTTTGTAGAAGATCATCCTGTCTGAAACAAGGCCAGAAAAGGAAGTTGGGTCTTTGTTTTCTATTATGTAATACGAAAGTGTTGAGTTAAATTAACACGAAATTACAGTTCACTCCTTCAATGTTCCCCTCAGTGTTTGTCGAACATTTACTGTGTGCTTGACACATGGTTCAAGCTGTTAAGGATGTGGAGATGGATAAGACACAGCTCTTGCCCACAGAGAGTTCACAGTTGGGAGGATAGAGACAGAAACACTAAATAAACTGTGGCAATACCATCATAGGCTTATGCACAGGGTAGCATACAGTGTGGGTCAGTGAAGGCTTCCAGCAAGAATTGAACGGTAAGCCCAGTGTGGAAGGATGAGCAGAAGTGAACCTGGTGTTTGGGGGTTAGGGGGTTGGGAGAGGGGTGCTGCTAGAGTGGAGAATGTGACTCCTAAAGGGAGGATCATAGTGATGGCTGAAATAAAAATGCACAACCTGAGAGCTGTGAGTTTTGGTTTAATCTGGGGACTTACTGAGGACTGTAGCCCAGGAGACAGCCTTTCAGCTAGCTCAGAGAAACTGCTCCAAAGAGGTGGGAGGCAGGTCAGCATAGGTGTGATTTTGAAAAAACGTGCAATCCAGCACACATATCGGTAGACAGTTGCTGCTAGTCATGAGAAACAGATATCTTAGTTAATGATTGTAGTGCATTTCTAAGTATGGGAAGATGCAAGAAATTGGCTTCATAAAATTTTCTCCTGAAAAACTATCTGAAGGCCTGTTCTGTCAGTCTTCCCAGAGCACAGAGTGTCTCATTCCTGATCTCAGTCCTGAACTCCTTTCAGGGTAAGCTGAAGGTCAGGGACTGCAGTGGCTAATGACTCAATCCTTGTAGAGCCAGATGGTGAGCAACACTCTTCAGTTGGCAATTGCAAAAGGACAGAGGTGAAAAAACAATATGGTGGAAACAAGAGGCGACGGATCCAATGAAACAGCCTTGCTCTAATCAGTTTTTATAAAGGATACTTAATAGATCTATGAAAATAGGAACTATAATTGTCCATTCAGTTCTCCTGATTTAAATGCTTCTTAACATAACCTAAGGAGATTTACTTTAACTTAAGATTTTATTTCTTTAACTTTACTACTTTTTTGAAATTTATATAAACTAAAACTATACCCTGGAATAACATGAGCTTTTAACAGCTCAAGCATAAAAGTGTACAGCAAATTGCAAATCACTTGCAGATATAAGAACAATGTAGTTCTGGTGGAAATTAATCAAATCCCTTCTCTAGGGTATTAGTGAGCCCCTTAGCCAAGCTGTCAAGAGAAATATTTTCGCCCCATTTCCTGTTTCTGTTGTCTCGATACTGTCTCCAATCCAAATTGTATGTGGCTACAATTCTCATTGAATCAAGCTGGTCTGATTGCTTCCCTCATAGAGCACTCAGTCCTCAATTCTCTGCAACTGTTCCAGGTTTCCATCTTAAAATACAGGATTTTGGCTTCAACTGCCCTAAGATTTGCAACAGAACATTTACTGCTTTTGCAACTGTTACTCCTGTTTCTTATATTTTATTGCACAATCCCATACAACATGAAACCTGTAAGAAATGAGGTTCCTCTCAAACTCAAATGGATTCTGTCCTATGACTTTAAGTAGGAAACGCTCCTAGTATTCAGATGAGTTACTCTGTGGCTTTAGGTGACTAGAAAACATTTTCTGAGCTGAGTACTCTCCCCCATTACTCAAATGTCCTTCCTTTAAATGTTTCCTTCCCCCATTATAGATGTTCCATTGGAGAAGGAACTGCTTATCCATATTGCTGAATTGGCTTGAAATTCTACTGCTTAGCTCTTATTGGGTCACAAATTCACTTTGAAATGGTTTAACAGTGGTATATATAAATGCGAAGCACTGTTATTATATGTAAATTACTACCTACTTTGTATAATTCTTTCTTTTCCCTCTTCAAAAAATACATACTGATATTGAAGTTCAATATACACACTTTTTTCTGCAGATTTCTGTGAATAGCTATATGATACTCAAGTTGTCAGGATTCATTTCAACCCAAATGAAATTTCATCAACTTTTCATTTGCTAACAACGTAAGTGCCAAATTACTTTGTGTTTAAAGATTACATGAACTAATGTGCTATAGAATGCGAAACTTTCCACTTTGAGGGTTTTTCTTAATGTCTTTAAAGGGCAGTGTTATGGTGTTTGTAGCTTATTTTAAAATACTTCAGTATAGACATTATGATACTGTAAATATGCCATTTAATTTAAGCTTCAGTTCTAAGGACAGTCACTTCCTTCGACTGAAAATCTGCACTCTGGAAAAAACCAATTAGTATCATATCAGAAAGGCCACATGTGTCTATTAAAAGCACTTCTATTATTCATATCTTGATCAACCCCTGAGACTTTGTTAATTAACACAATACATATCAGATTCTCAGAGTCATTATTTAGATTAATGAATGTTACAACTGGGTGCTTATTAGTGAAATTTAAATATATTTGAGATATATAGATTGGGTGAAATATTTTATTAAATTAAAGTTATTTAAGCTGTGTACATTAGAAATTGGATAAAATATTTTAATTCACTCATTCTCTGGTGAATCTAGCAAGCCGACAGGGATAGTGATAGGGATACATTTCTTTTAAATAGTTAAAATCATGACTCTATGATATAAAATGGACATGTATCAAAGATTTTATTTGACTCATTAATTAGTGAGAAAATCAGAAAAGAAGTTGCAATTTGTTCAAAGGAAACCTCAAAGACCAGACAAATATGTAAGTCCATTGGTTATACTGAAATAAATTTTCTTTATGGGTACAAAATTGGCTTCTTCTACTATAGAAAAGGTAAGTCAATTGAATCTGCACTAGAGAGAATGTATTTGCATGTATATAGACAAGAATTATTTGTATTACTATTCACTTTTCTACAGGTTGACTTAGATCTACAGAATTGTAAAATAGATCAAAGACAATGAAAGGCAGAAACCCCATAGAATCAAATAACCAAAAAAGAGTATGCTCTAAACAACCTAGTTCTCTACTAAAACACCCAGTAATCTTTTGGACTCTCTAAAAGTCTTCCACAATTTTCCTTTCAATAGGCTTATCTCCAACCACTGGTTTACAAGGATTTCTGGTTGCTGCAAAACAGGTAACGGAAGGCTGCTTCCAAAATACTGTCTAGTTTTCCTTGAGCTAAAGTTTCTTGCAAGACATTGGTCAGAGTAACTAAAAGAAGAGAGAACTTGACCTCATTGAACTCACAGAACATATTGTATTGTGCTTGCTTGCTCATAAAAGTTTGTTTTAAAATGTCTGTATCTGTGATGAAATTTGTCAGAAGCTTGCTTTCATTATAACCTTGTAGCAGGAATCTATCAACCTCAAACATTTTGCGTTATTGCCTTCACCTACCAAAAACAACCCAAGAGTAGTGCGTATCGAAATTAACTTAGGTAACATCACAACAGGCAGAAATAGGCATCAGGGTTAGCCTTTTTTTTTTTTTTTTTTTCCTTTGAGAGAGGGTTACTAATTCTGCTTACCAAGAGTCAGAATTAACCTCTGTAAAAGATTTGGACTGACCTATGATGGATTTTAGCATTGGTGAGGGCCCAGTTTGGCTATTTACCCTTTGTTCCTAGTTGTAATGTGGCATGGACATGACCCGCTCAACTTAACGTAAGAGGAACCAGGAGACACAATTTTCATTCTTTATCCATTCACACCATACCTCCCACCTGCAGCCCCTAGTCTCAATATCCTTGTCCCAGCCTCCCTTTAGCCACTGTCCTGGGGAGGTGGCAGTGGGAAGAGTTAGAAGGCAGGTGTGGCCCCTCAGGCTCTATATCTCTGAGCCAATATTCTGTGCTCTTTTTCAGTAAGACTATATCACTGGACTATAAGATTCTTTGGCAGGAACTACCTCAAAATGTAAACACACATGACTGTGAGTAAGCTACGTTTCGCTCCTCCAGCTTGGTTCCAGAAGAATTAGAATTTCCATACACCTCCAAATGAACTCTTTAAGGCGGGCCTCAGTGCGAAGGAGGTAAAACAAAGACTTACAACATATGGTTTATCTTTTCAGTAATTACATTTTCAAATGTAATCCTATACACTTTTTCCCCTTAAATAAAGTCTTGTTTAAAACCAAATGTTTCTCTGTTAACACAGAGTAGGCAAATGAGAGTCCACACGCGGATACTGAGATATTCAGTGGTTTCATGGTTTTGAAAAGTTTGAGTTAACATGCTGTACTTGTGGCCTCCTGCAGAATAAGGCTGTGCAAAGGGAAAAGCGGTTAAGCACTATAGGCTTGTGTCTTCCACATGGACAAGGTTTTTCAGGCCACACTCAACTGCAGAATCAGCATTTTTTTTTTTTCAGGGAGGACAGAGCAACCATGCACTAGAATATTTCCCTCGTGTCTACATCAGAATGGCATATTTCTGAATTCCAAGTTGCAAGGAGGAAAACTACCTTCAGATTTTCCTCCTCAGTAAAGGTAGCTTCCACTGAGCTTTTTATATCTCTAAGGTCACTCCAAAGGGAAAAACATGAATTTTACAAACCATACCTATGAACGATCATACTCCAAACATGTTTTCTGCTACTCTGGTGACACTGTGAGGTTACCACACCTTTCCTAATACCTAAGTTTTCTGTTCATCAATCAGGCAACATGTTACTTCTTCAGGGAAAATAAAACCCTCTCCACTAAATTAACTTTGTAGAGATCAATAGGACAGGTGTCCTACAGTGAACCAGAGAGATGGGTTGCTGCAGGCTGAGCGGTAGAAAGGCAGATGACATTTACAAGTCAAGAGAGTGTGCTGGGCACTGTGGTTTTGTTTTCTCAGTCTCCATTCAACCCTCTTTGTTCTGCAGAGGTTAGTGAACTGAAATCTACACTTTCCAGACTCCTTAGCAACGGAGGTTGGGGATAAAAATCAGGTTCTCTTGTATCTAAATACATTTAGATGCCTGCATTGGTCTGAGATTTAGAGATAAGTAAAGGAGGCTATTTTCGTGCCAATGTCGTGCTGGCAAACCAGGTCATAGAGATGTAACTCTTAAAAGGCCTTTTTGCTGGCATAGGCAGGAGTCCAGTGTTGGATATCAAGTCTCCTGGGTATCAAGAGGCAGTTACTGTGGCAGCAGAAGGGACCACAGTGGTGTAACAGCAGCCAGCTTCCTGATGCCTTGGCCATAACCATGAATAGTCCTGTGCTGGGCCCTTGACCCCCAGTCCTTCAGTCCTTCCACTAATTTTAAATCGCTTTCTGTCTACAATAGCCAGAGTGGTTTTGCTCCCTGTGCTCCGCTCTGACTAGTATGGAGAAGACCTGTGGTCATTAGGAAATGATCAACCACAGACAGTTAGGAGCTGGAGTCTCTATATTTATAAGTTTTAGAATTAGAAGGGAGTTTACATAGCCTCCATCCCGTCCAACTCTCCTCATTTTCAAGGTGAGAAACTAAGACTTTAGAGAGGTTGTATGGCGTGATTAAAAGATTTGGGGCAATGTAGTACAAAAGACAAAACAGAGAGCAGGAGTAAAGCATATCTGAGTTTGAATCCTAGAGCTGCCACCAGTAAGCCATGGGACCTTAACTTCTCTGAGCCTCAGTTTCCTTTTCTGTAAAACGGGGGTAATCAGGAACATGGTGGGCACTCAATAACCTTAGATTCTTCCCCTTCTTTTGTTCCTTTATTCATTGTCATGTGATGTGGCAGTACCTGCTTAGAATACAGGTTTCCTCATCACTAGAAATACTAAGATGAAAAGCAAGCTCTAACAATGGGCTCATGTCCTAGCACCCTTTTAGTCTGTGGACAAAGGCAGAGCAGTGAAAACAGGCAGAACAGGTAGCAACGCTGAGATGAGAAGAGCTACCCATCAGGAAGGAACGGTGGCAGATGAGGAAGAAAAGAAGTTGAGATCTGGAAATGTTGTCTGTTGGAGTAAAAAAAAATAAAATAAAATAAACGAAATAAAGGGCCCTACTAGAAAAGGCCTGTGTTAGTCAACTCAGGCTGCCATGTCAAATACCACAGACTGAGTGGCTTAAACAACAGAAGTCTATGTTCTCATGGTTCTGGGGGCTGGAAGTCGCAGATCAAGGTGCCAGCCAGTTTGGTTCCTGGTGTGAGTTCTCTTTCTGTCTTATAGGAAGGAATGGCCTTCTCGCTATTTCCTCACAGGGCCTTTCCTTTGCGCACGTGCCTGCAGAGACAGAGAGCTCTGGTGTCTCACCTTCTTCTTATACGAACACCAGTTCTATCGGATTAGGGTCCCCCCTTAGAACCTCAATTAACTCAATTTCACAAAGTTCCTACCTCCAAATGAAGCCGCACTGGGGGCTGGGCCTTCAACACATGAATCTGAGGGACACAATTCAGTCTGTAACAAGATCCAGGGGACCTGATAACAGAAACCGAAGCAGATGATATAATTCATGAGGGAGATGGGTGTCCATGATCCAGACTGAGGAAACTGAGCTGGATCCAGCAGCTGGTGTTGGGGACTACGGCCTGCTATGCCACAGAGAATAGATCTGAATTCTCCAGGCAGGTAGCGAAGAGCAAACACACTTCCCAGAGTTAGAAGCAGAAAGCAAGTCAGACCAGATGTCAGCCTCCTTTTAAGTTCTATCCAATCACGCTAAGACAACAGGATCCACCAGTAAGCACATACTGTACCTCACAGAGCCTGGGCAGCAACCTCTTTACCTGTTCGGTTCTAAAGATGGTACTTGGAGCTACTGAAGTGATAGCATAGGCTTTAGTCTCCTCTGGTTGTTTTGTGTTGACCTACACTCATAGATACGTAGCTCACGTGGCCCTTAAACCATAGATCATACGGTTTGAGACGCTCATTCTATGCCCTGTGGAAGTCCCAGTGCATCTAGAGATTTTTGCAGATTCCCAGGGATATATGTTCACCTAGTCACATCTCTTTTTCTAGGCATGTTTTGGTGCTTCTCTTTCATATAACATCGAAACAGATATAAACATTTAAGTTTCGCCATTTCCACACAAACTTCCATGAGCCTAAGTAGGCTCTGCTGAAATGTGAGGGTCATGGCAAAGAGCTTAGGAAAGAGTCACATTGCCTTCTGCCACCTCTCCAACTCACCTTGCCCTCCTTCTCTGAGCCCCTACACCCCAGCTGTTATGCAGAATGGTTCAGCTCTCCTTAGCAACTTCTCCCAAACCTGTATGTCCAAACCCACACACATGTTGACTTTGGATGCCAACACAAACATATCCAAGATAGATTAAGGAGTTTACTTAAAAACATAAAATCTAATAAAAAGTAAAACTGTAAAAGAAATAAACAAACCAACATTTATAAACAAAACAGGCTCAGACAGAGAAAGACAAATATCCTATGCTATCGCTTACATGTGGAATTTAAAGAAGTGGTACAAATGAACCTTTTTACAAAACAGAAGTTGAGTCACAGATTTAGAAAACAAACCTGTGGTTACCAGGGGGGAAAGGATGCAGGGGAGGGATAAATTGGGAGATTGGGATTGACATATACACACTACTATATATAGAATACTTAATTAATAAGAACCTACTGAATAGCACAGGGAACTCAATTCAGTACTTTGTAATGACCTATATGGGAATAGAATCTTTAAAAAAAAGTGGATATATGGAATGTATAACTGACTCACTTTGCTGTACAGCAGAAACTAACCCGACATTGTAAATCAACTATACTCCAATAAATTTTTTTTTAAAAAAAGCAGGCTGGTTCTCTTAGGGAAAATGAAACACTTCTCAACCTGGGTTGGTTCAGCCTAATGGTGCAAAAAAAAGTGGAGGTGGAATTAATTCAACTATCTTAGCAATCAAGAGGAAAAGAAATCAATTATGCTAAAAGAGAACCGTTTTCATCAGTGCAGTAAAGTCGTCATTAAATAATGTCACTGAAAATAGCTCTGATGTGTTTCTCCTTCAACCTTTCCCTATCTCTTTTCTTTTTACTTATTCATTTATTCAGCACGTATTTCTTGTGCATCTACTGTGCATCAGGGACTGTTTTAAACACTGTAGCTATAGCAGTGAGTAAAAGAGGGGCCCTGCCCTCATGGAGTAACATCTGGTAGAGGAGAGAGATAATAAGCATGAAACAAATGCATAAAATAAGGTCACAGAATGGTCAGTACTAGAAAGAAAATAAAGCAGGGTAACAGAACAGAGAGTAACTGGGAGAAGTTGGGTCAAGTTGATAAGATAGACAGGGAAGCTCTCCAAAGAAGACCCTATTGAACAATGACCTTCTTAGTTAGCAAGAAAAAGACATGGAGAAGAGAATTCCAAAGGTGGGAAGAGCAGAGGGTGTGAGGAACAGCGAAGAGGCCAGTGGAAGGTGAGGAGAAGGGAAGAAGGGAGGTGATGGTAGGTGACATCAGAGACAAACAGGGCCCAGATCACCAAGACTCTTGTGAGTCATGATAAGGAATGTGGATTTCATTACCATCAACACTATTATATTCCAACCATTTGTTAAATATTTTTTGACAGAACTAGAAGTAAGTAGACCTACTTCTTTCTTTTCGTTTTTTTCTTAAGTAGCTGGAATACGGGGCTTCAGTAATAATGTATAACATTCTAATTAAGTAGAAACTTAAAAATATTAAAAGCCTTAAAGCCCATACACACACTCACACACACGTTGAGGGGGGTTAGCCTCTGTCTCATGGGTTTTTACACATAGAAGATGCACAGCATGCTATCAGGAACCTGCCTTGCCCATTGCCATCTGCTCCTGCAAAATCTACTTGCATAAACAAGAAAATAAGTCCTTGCAGTATTATATCCCTGGCTCCTAATTTCAGACCACGGATGAAGTTAAGCACTTCGAAGACTTTGAGTTTCTTCGTCATTTAAAATCAGTAGAAGAACCATTCCAGATTTTTCTTTTTTGCTGGGTTCTTGGGATGGCTCTGAAGAGAGTACACATGATTTTTTGGAAACTGTAATCCTTTCCAGCCCCTAGAGATGGGGAGGAAGAGTCAACTGGGTGCCAGAAAAGTGAGCTGAAACAAATTATGTAGTGGGCCTAATAGAAAACCCACCATGTGATGAAATATTCTCTCTCTCTTTTTTAATTTATGAAAAGTACTCCCTTGCATGTTCCACACCCATCTCGCTTGGGACTTCCCAGTCAATTTAACTGCATCACTGAAGAATTAATTTTTTTCTCCAGAGCCAAGGCTATTAAGACAGCAAGACAAAGATCAGCATCACTATTCCATTGGTTCAGATGGAGTCCCCTTAGGGATTCCCTTCCTCCTTATCCCAATGTGATTCTAAATAACACTCGTCCACCCCAATTTTGAAATACAGTTGATCTTATCCATTTACCTAGAAGTTAGAGGTACAGAGCAATAGCTAAAGTGAAGCCACCAGCTCACAGATGAAATCTTTTTAGGAACCTTCCCCAAGTTCTACTAAACAGAATAGTGTCTAATCCCACGGTCAGGGTATGGTTTCAAGTAATGTGGGAAAACCAACCTACTGTGGGATTGTAGCCAATCCCTTCGTCTCTCTGGATCTCGGTTTGTCCACATATAAGAAAATAATTAAATAAGAGAAGGAAAAAAAGCAATATGAACTAAAATGCTCATTGAAACATGAAATATAAAGGTGAAACATTAGAAACAATTTAACTTCCAAAATGCTAAAATCATAACAATAGTTTACAGGATTTTGTTACTAATAAAAACAACTACAATTTGTAGAGCATATTACTTTATAAAACGTTTGCAAGTGCATTGCCTGCTTTGTAAGCCGCCTAACAAAAAGCAGAACAATTTATGATTTTATTTATTTATATTTCACAGATGAGGAAACTAAGGCTCAAATAGGTTAAATGATTTGTTTCAGATTACACAGCTTGTATGTGACAGAGCACGAACTCAAACCCAGCATGGAGTTTGGATCCAAGCAAGTTTGGCTTTGAATATTAGCTCTGCCATCTATCGCTATATCTTTTGAAGGTTGTTCATCAGTATAGACCTCAGTTTTCTTATCAGCAAAACAGGGTTGTGGGTGTGTGATCAAACAGGAGAACATACGTATAATGCAGTGCCTAGCATGTCATTGTTATAATAAATCCTACTTCTCTTTCCCTTCCCTTTTAGTTGGTCATCCCATAGCCTTTCTACTGACTAACCAGGCTACCTCTACCATCACTGGACCTAGTTACCATGGAATTCTATTCTCCTTATCTGCCCAGTGTGGGGCAGTATATTTTCCAACAGGCCACCAACTTCATTAGTATCCCCTGGCCCAGAGCCACCCATACCCACCAGACAGAAAGAGAAAATGACCTTTCCCCTGGCATCAGCATCCACCAGTCCTGTTCCTTCAGACTCTGACTTCCTGCTTTTGCCTCTTTAAATCTATGGCACTTGTTGGCTCCTTAGTTGCGTTCCCTAGTGTCAGAAAACAACGTGAAAATCTTCATGTTTCTGCATGTTCAAGCTTTTTGAGTAACCTGGGTTAAAGGATGAGTGAATAGCAAACAAGACTTGGAAGTTAAAGATAATACATTACTCAGGAGAGATTTACAGATTTATCTACCCTGGAGCTATTTGTTCACATTCCAAAGGGTTGTAACACCCTTGGGACCTTTCCCTTCTCTCCTCAGAGAAGATTTGTTTACATTAAGGAGCAAAAGTTTCTGTCCTTCTCTCAGGAGGGAATAAAGACACCTGTACAATTGCTCCTATATGAGCTCCAAGATTCACAATTTCAAGGTTCCTCTCCTGCACTCTAGTCACCCTCTCCCTCCATACGTGCATGTGATGACTGCTTTTATCATATCACCCTGAGGAGGAGATGGGGCATAAGTAAATAAATCAGTCTGCCTCTGATCCAGAAACCTTGTGTTTACTGTAAGGATAAAAATAAATAAAATATAAAATATTATCTCCTTGGTTTGATTTCTTATCCATAGAAGCCTGAAATATCTTACAGCCTCCTTCCTGCTTGGTTGAACCTGAGTCATTATCATTTACAGAGTCACCTCAAATGAATGCACATGAAACGTTCATTTGATTATCAGTTCCAACCCGAATCAGGTAGAATTTAGTGGAAAGGAGAAATCTGCCTATCTTGAGCACCAGACTTAAGACCCTACACTGAACCCTAAATGTCCTTTAGGGAGGATGGGGAAGATATAAGTCAGAGGAAATGAAAACGTGAAAGAGACACACCCAATTACTATAAATACAATATCACAACATAGTCCTTAACTATTTCAACTTAAGAATGCAAAATGATCTCTCGGCTGCCCATTCCCAAGACAGATTTTAGATTTCTTTCTGGGGCCCTTCAGAGAAATCCTCGATCGTCCTTTTGTATAAAGCCTAGAGGGATCCTGCTACTCAGCTCTTTTACTGCTCCCCCATCCGAAGCACAGCCTGCTGCCCTGCTGGCGTCTCTTTGCACCCCACCCTCTTGTCCCACCTCCTCCTGCTCTATCCAATCAGTTCAGCATTTGACAAAAGTGAAAACGTGGAAAGCCTGGTTTCTCTTATCATCTCAAAGGTAGATTTATTCCATGGCTTTGGACTAGTCATTCAACCATTCTGATCTCTTTTAAAACGTAAGTAGCTAGCGTGGACTGTCAGCACATAGCTCTCCATGTTTCCAGGGATAGCCTTCAGTAAATTATAAAAACCCTCTGGAACTGTTAGTTTAGCCAAAGCAGGCAAATTCCAACCTTGGAGAGGTTAATCCCTTCATAAAATAGCATAAAAATACTTCAACACTAAGTTTCAGGAGGATGGAATCTGACTCTAGGTAGATTACTCTGTCCTAAACCTCAGCCCATGTCGTGAGCCAAAAAGCCTTAATACTTAAATGCATTTGGATAATACAGTGGCAACACCAACTTCCTGAAGGAGGGAAATTATATCTGCCCCCGATGGCTTTATTCTGTTTGCATGGTGGCATGAAAACTACCACCAAAGTTATTTCATGAGGTAATTGACCGGTATGGCAACATATCAGCCTCACTATTTTTCATTTTCTGGGGAACAGTAGAAAAGATCAGTGCCCTACCATTTTGAGGCATTAACAGGACTGAAAATATCAATCAATCGAATTTACTGGAAGAGGCTTTTGGATGATAAGGACAATCATTTCTGCCCATGACATTAGGCAGTTTCATTACAGTGAGAAAGGCTGATTGTTTCTATCTTATCTGATTCTGTCATAGTCGTAGAGTTGGCTTCTGCTAGGGGTCGGGTATCCTGGGAAACTGACCTCTTTGCTCTGGGGCTGTTAAATCACAGAAGCCTGTGGGTCTCACCCAGCTCACTTTGAGGGAACATCAAGGCAGTTCTACTCTTTACTGGGTGAGAAATTATGTGAAAAGCTTACACCCAGATTAATAATGAGCATGGTCTCTGTTCTGTAATGCGTACATCTACAGAATCCTACAGCCAGCTTCAGTGATGAGGCCAGCTTTGATTTTAAATTAGACAGCACCAAGCTAATCTCATTTCCTTATATCCATCTAGGAAGAGTGGGTTGTGTTTAAGGCCAGTCCAAGACTATTTTATCGGCTGTTTTATAAGCCTAGCATTCCCTTCCCACCCAGAATGGCCAGTTAATATACCAGGGCTAAATGTTTGGAGAATTACTCTACCATATGGAAGTAGCAAATGAAGAACATAAAAAGCAGAAAGATCTATGCCCTGGTGGATAGTGGTCTCAAATTCACTCATTATTCATATGAAAGTAAGAAACCCAGGGAACAGGAGAAGGTCAGTGGGGTCCATGGAGGCCATTCCTTTCCAATATACTCTTTTTTCCTTGGGCAGCATCTAATTGCTTCTGTTCTGCTTACACTCGGGCCTGGAATTCTATTCCAAATACTTGCTATTTTCAGAAAGAAAAAAAAAGTTCCTGGTGTCTGTTCTGTATATAAATTGCTGAGTTTCAAATATTATTCAAGTTGCTGGCAGACAAGGTCCTGAGCAGAAGTGGGTTTCAGGGCAGGCTTACGTTGTCTCCCAGGGGGTCCCTTCCCTCTTGGAGAGAGAGAAAGAGCTACTTTTAACCCCAAAGTTTGTTTATCATTTTCCATTGGATGGAGGTATACTTCTGGAAAATGGCAAGGCATAGGGGGAAATCAAGTGGGATAGACATTCTTTTAAAAGAAATCATGCTCTCTGGTTCTCAGGAAAATAGAAGAGTGAAAAATGCCTAGGCGTCACCTCCTTCCCAGCCATTAAAGCATTTCTTTTCTTTTTCTTTTCTTTCCTTTTCTCCCTTCCTTTCCCTTGTTTTGTTTTTGTTTAATATACAGAGCCCACCAGAATAAAGGTACCTTATCTGGGAAGTCATTATTTTACTCTTGTCTTCTTTGTTCCAAGGAGATTTCCAGTGCCTTCAGAACAGCTACTGGTCCTAGCTAGCATATACTCTCAGAGGTATGGGAAGCCGCCCCAACTTTTTGGCAACAAAATCCTCAGTGCCCAGGGACAGCCAAATCAACAGCTGCTAAAACTGGGGAAATGAGAAGAATAAAACTTTTGCTCACCCTCAAGTAACTTGTAGCCTTGCCAAGAAGATAATATCCATGCATATCAAACAATTAATTAAAAATACATGACAAGATTCCAAATATATGTGTTAGCATACGGTATTTGTTTTTCTCTTTCTGACTTACTTCACTTTGTATGACAGACTCTAGGTCCATCCACCTCACTACAAATAGCTCAATTTCATTTCTTTTTATGGCTGAGTAATATTCCATTGTATATATGTGCCACATCTTCTTTATCCATTCATCTGTCGATGGACACTTAGGGGCAGGACAGGAATAAAGACAGATGTAGAGAATGGACTTGAGGACACGGGGAAGGGGAAGGGTAAGCTGGAACGAAGTGAGAGAGTGGCATGGACATATATACACTACCAACTATAAAATAGATAGCTAGTGGGAAGCAGCCGCATAGCACAGGGAGATCAGCTCGGTGCTTTGTGACCACCTAGCGGGTGGGATAGGAAGGGTGGGAGGGAGACACGAGAGGGAGGAGATATGGGGATATATGTATATGTATAGCTGATTCACTTTGTTATAAAGCAGAAACTAACACATCATTGTAATGCAATTATACTCCAATGAAGATGTTAAAAAAATACGTGACAGTATATTGAGAGTATGTGAAGAAGCTCTGAATTCACTACATTAAGACCTAGTGCTGGGCCAGTCTAAGCCTAGGTTCTGAAGTTCTACAACCAACAACTAGGAAATTTTATAGGGGCTCTTGCTTGCTACACTTAAGGATTTTCATAGCAATACGTTAGTCCTCAAAAGATGGGTAAGAGCCATACATTCTTTGTTCAATAAAATTCCTAATACTCTGGGGTTCATAATTTTCTTTGTCTAACTCCTCAGATTCCTTGGGGGCTTCATATCCTGGTATACGCAAGGCAATTATATTATCAGACAAAACGATCTCTCCTTTTTTAAAATTTCAATCCAGCAAGTAATGAAGTGATGCATTTGGGCTGGAATTCTCTCGTTCCTGGGACTGAACATTAATCATCCAATGAGCTGGTCTGTTCTTCCTCAAATCAAGGTTTGGTCCATCTAAAGCACTATTCTCACACATGAGAGATGGACAAATTTGACCACCACGGGCTGCCTGCAAAACAAGATGTAGTTTTCAAAGAGTGCTATTCATGACCTCACAAATTGTATAGTATGTCTGCCTTGGGTTTATTAGTACAGTGAAATTTTGATGGATTTTTAAATATATATAAATAACTGTAGTAAAAAGTCTGTTTAGCTTTCACCCACACACGAACTGAAGAAACTCACAGGCACAAGTGCTATGAACACAAACACACCCAACTGGCTTTGTTTGGTGAGGTGATGATTTCACTCTTGGAAGCTCTGCTACTCTTGGATATGCTTTATTATTTTCTTCTAATATAAAAATTTTACATGCAAAAAGGTAAGGCAGAATGGCTTCTCATTGACTTATGCTTCTATAATTATGGGAAGAACAAAAAAGGGAAGCAGCTTAGATTAGAAATAAAACATATAAACCTCAATGAAAGCAAAGTACAGAGACATGAATTTTCTAGTGAATTTTATCACAATAACCCTGCACACAAATGCCAAGTGTATGTGTTGACCCCATGATGTCAGAGAGTCAAGACAGAAAAAGCAAGACAGGTAAAAGGAACTTAAAAGTAACAAGAAGAAATAGGAAAACTGAGGAAGGTGAGAAATAAGAAAGTTCTCCTAATGTTGAGGAGTTAACAGTTTCCTAAATTCAGGCCACTATTCCCCATGCCTTGGGTTTGGGGAGAGGGATAAGTTGTATGAATTTTCTGAACTACCAAGACCTTGTGGCTCATTCAGAAAAGAAAACAAACAAACAAACACACAAAAAAAGCTTGTTATCTCTAACTGGTTAGCACTGGAGAAATCTTAGAGAAATTACGACTCAGAAGAAAAGTGGCTTTCAAAGATCTCTCAGCTGATCAGTAGAAGAGGGGGTCTAAATTCCAGATCTATTCCCTAACCCATTTTTATGTCCACTAAAATTCTTTCTTGACTTTTGGTGAGCACTTATAATCTCCCATCTTTTTGTGTACCCATCCCCGTCATCCTCCAATCTGCCACCCACCATCTGCCCCCCTCGCCTTCACACACACACACACACACACACACACACACACACACACACACACACACTTGCACATCTGCTATATGCTTGTGAAACATGAGTTCTTCCTCAGTTAGGATGGGTTGGCAAGAATTAACACGGAATATATTTTGACAACCCAATGCTTGCAAACTGAACACAAATACCATGTAAATGACCACATGGCACTCCCAGCTACTACGCATGCCTGAATGTAACCTTTGGGAAGCTCCGGATGGAATTTACCAGTTTTCTTCTCTCTTCTGTAGGGAAACAAGAAGCCCTGGGGCTGGAGGCACTTCCCAGTAGGTTCATGTGTTGAAACAATCTTGCTGTTGTCCCAGTGACTGGGAAATAGCCATTTGTTTTGTGAAAATGTGGGGATTCAGTAGACTTCCTCCAAACCAAGTAACAGATACCTAAACTCTTGGATTCCAACACTTCACCTAGTGGGCACTGTTATGCTCCACCCATGTCCCTACGGCTGATCCCATCACCCTACACACACTCCACTCCTTGTTTCCACAGTAAGTGAGTGGGATTTTGCAGTAAGTGAGTGGGATTTTGCTTCAAGACAGATCCCACTCACTTACTGCAAAAGACCAAAGTGAAATGGTAAAAAATCCCTTTATTGTAAATTTTTTAAAAGGGGCTTACATGATGCAGTGTGCGCATCTTCATATGAACAGTGCTGTCATTGGCAAGCCATGGGAGGAACTTGAGGTTTAAGATGTTTTTTTAGTGATAAGGATGCATTGGACAATTGAAACTGGATGGGTAGCATGGTGGGGGCCAGGTGGAATGGTGTCTATCCTTAGAATATTTCATAATAGAAGAGCAAAAAGCAAACCTAGGATTATAAAGACATCCATGACTGCTTTATAGAAGAGGAAACTTCAGTTTGAGACAAAGAAGGACTTTCTAATGAAATAGATTATTATATGCTGTTATTTCAGTGGAGGTTGAATGACCATCTGTTCAGATATTCCTGGCAGGAATTCTTCTGAGAAATGATGAGCCAGAGACTCTGAATCTCTCCCTACTCGCCATACCTGTGACTATGGAAATCCTTCTGATGTTTGGTTGAGAACAGGACAACATTATATGCATTTGGAAAGAACCAGACTAACTGATTGACCTAGGAATTAAAAATGGACTCATTAGCAGAATGTTCCAGCCAACTGTGGAGTGATTCTATAGCTCACAGTGAACAATGTAGTTAATAAAACCTTCAGAGGCCTTCTATAATGAGTAGAAAAGAATATTTTATAAATATCACACCAGAAATGTATTTGACTTTTCCAGTACATGTGCATACTTCAAAAGCTTATTCCCTTAGGTCATACAAATAGCAACTTTTAACCAAAAATTTGGGAAACAATAGTCCTTACTTCATAGAGGCTGTGAGGTTTAAACAAAGTCATGTGTAAAAACCACAGGACAGATCCCCTAGCAGAGTGAGTAAATAATAAATATTAAATATTAGCTGCTTATCTTATTTACAGTCACATTTGATTTTCTCAATAAGCTGTTTCTTGGTCGATGGTGCTTACGTTGATAACACACACTAGGTCAGAAGCAGCCCAATCCCAGATTTCCAGAGTTGCACTGTGTGGTCTTCATTGTACTGAGGAACCTTCATACTGGACACAGTATCATGTAGATATTGGATGCTTGGGTATGCGGCATGTTAGTATCAGTGTCTCTTGGTGTGACCCAGTGGGTATACACTAAAACAGATTCTCAAAAGGCTCCATTTTTCTAAGAAAGTAAATAAAATCACAGCAAGGTGGAATCAAAGGGACAAATAGAAAGAATTGGGTCAAGAGAGACTTCATACACAGATTTTCTTGTGTGACTAATTTAGTGGGCTAGTGTTGCCTTGCAACTTGTGGTGTTTTCCAGCTGGCTCGGAGGAGTAGAGAATTTAGGGCCAAACATTTGGTGAGTTTCCTAATGAAAGAAATTAAACAATAGCTGCTCTGGCTTTTTGTAAGCAAAGATGTGTTATAGTTGAACTCCAGAAAGAGAAACAGCTTTCACTCTATTCCATATTCATGGATTTCTATAGGGTCAGACCAAGGTGAACACACCCAAAGGTCCATGCGACTGCTCTTTCCCTTCACCAGGCCAGAACAAAGGCATCAACATACACTGAGAGGGACTCTTAAAAAAAGTGACCTCTGAAAAGCAAGCTATAGACACTTTTTACCCACAAAGCAAAGGTACAAATTGCCCAGAGGCAAATGGGTAAATGGCCAGCTAACTCCCATCCAGAACACAAGACCAAAGAACTGGAAAGCTTACGTACTTAGAGGACTCTGGAACCAACTCAGACTCATTGGATGATACCACCCAATTTAGGATGAACATCCTTAACTGACAATCTAGCAGAGTTCTCCATTCCAGGGGCCAGCCTTGCAGTGACCGCCTGCGTCTCCTCAGCTAAAGTCTGCACAAAGAAAACTGAAAAGATGAGGTTCTATCTTTGCCTGTTCCTGGACATCAATTCTTACTGGATGTCTGGGACATCCAATTGAGGTATTCTTAGACACAGAAGAGTTAAAATGGTCTTTGACTATGTCCACTTCACAGGTCATGAATTCTACTTTACCCAGAATGAAACAAAAAAAAAAAAAGAAAAGAAAAGAAAAGAAAAAACTGCCCACAGCACACACAATGATTCTTCTTTCAGTGTAAATGGTCCAAATTGAAACCACAGAGCAGATGGCATTCTTTTAGTGGCATACCCTATGACTAGGATACTGACAGTTCCTTGGAGTCTTGACATTTTAATGTAATGATGAAATGGGGTGTGCAGTAAGCAGAGGTCTAAGATGGCCCCCCAAGGTTCCTGTCCCTCAGTATACATATTCAGTGTACTCTAATCCCTTTCCGTGAGAGTGGGCAGGACCTGTGAATAGGAAGTGATAATCACTCCAATGATTAAATGACATTATGTGAGATTCCACTGTAAGACTAGAGAGAGATTCTCCAGTTGGCTTTGAAGAAGTTCACCGCCTTGAACTAAGAAAGCCTTATGGCTAGGACCTGCAGGTGGCTTCTAGTTGCTGATAACCACCTTCAGCTGACAGCAAGCAAGAAAAATGGGACCTGATTTCCTATATCCACAAGGAAAAGGATTCTGCCAACAACATGAATGAGCTTGGAAAGAAACTCCAAGGTCCAAGGAGAACACAGCTCAGTTGACAGCTTGAATTCAGCCTTATGAGACCCTAAGCAGAGGACTCAGTTAAACCATATGTAGACTTCTGACCCAGCTATGAGACAATAAACATATGTCATTTTAAGCTTCTTAAGTTCCTTAAGCTTCCACAAGCTTTTTAAGTTTGTGGCCACTCATTATACAGCAATGGAAAATGAATACATTGCCCCAGCTGAGTGGCCCTATGTCCTCATTTACCAACTGTGTGGCCTCGAGCAGGTTAAATAACTCTCTGAGCCCCCACTTTGTCATCTCCAAAATGTGAATTACAAACATATCGGCTCAATTGCTTGCATATGTTGGAAGAGAGAATGAAAGAGAGATATTATTTAGGAAAGATGTTATTTTGAAAATTGTAAAGCACTAATCAAATAGTTGGTAATATTCAGTGAAAATCTTTGAAGTCTGTGGAAATTCAAAGGTCGTTATGGGCTGAAGACAGGACTTTAAACTCTGGCTCCAGACTTTCAAACAAGGGTAGGATTATGAGAACCCCGGCTCCCATGACCTGTCTCCAAAGCAAATGCCAGAGGAGGCTTGGGTTCCTCCAGCAAAAGGTGTAAACATGGGGAAACTCCCTCTTTCATGGAAACTGGCAAAGCCTCACCCTGCAAATGATCTAGTTATTCTTGACAATACACATTACTGTGTCAAGCGCCAGGTAGGCACTGTGGATAAAGAGGCAGACATGACCCAGTGTCTCTGCTTAGGCCAGTTAAAGTGCTTAGGAAGACACAGATAAGAGATGAGCAAATAATAACGGCATGAAAATGTTATACTAGGTGGTAGGTAAACCATTGCGAAGGGGAGAGTATAGAAGATGAGTGCTCACTCTTCACGGGGATGTGCAGGGAGGTGCCCCAGAGGAAGGCAGGCTTGAGTTGATTAGTAAAGGACAATTAAGGGTAATTAAATAGACGAGATGGACAGGGGACTGAGGAAGAGGCATTTTAGGGGAAATGGTTAAATTAAAGACATAAAGGTTCAAGGACATGACCCTTTGAAAGACAAGCCCCTTAGTGCCATCTGGCTTCATAAATGAGAACATGAAGATACATGACCAAATTCGACTTGAGAGTTGGGAAAAGACCATGAAGGATCTTGCACTCTTTGCTGAAGAGTCTCATATTCATTCTGAAGATGATAAGAAGTCCTTGATGACTTTTAAACAGATTGACCTTTTCAACTTGGACAGCAGTGTGGATAATGGATTTGAAAGAGGAAAGGCTCCCCTTTGAAGGTAATTTGAGTGTCCAGGTAAGAAAAGATCAAGATGTCAGTGCAGATGAAAAGAAAGATGAATTTAAGAGCCAATAAGAAAGGAGTACAAGCAGGACTCAGTTGGCCAGGGTGAATCTAAGAGAAAAAGAGGTCATAGTTGAATCTGAGGTTTCTTTACCGGATGCGTATTTGAAAGATTCATGAGTACTCCAGCTTTCGGCCTTTTAGAAGGGACAGAATTTAGGTAAGGACTTCAGGACTGTCTTAAAGCTTGTCAGGAAGTAGGAGGAGAAATTATTAATACAGGCAGCCACTTAATTTACGTCCTAGATCCACTGAGGCAAAACTTTACCAGAAATTTTCCCTCACCAAGAAGAGTGGTTAGGGCAATACAAGGCCTTTCTAGAACGAGAATAAGGCAGTGTCCTTATGTGTCTCCGATACCATGAATGTCTGGGCAGCCAGATATTCAGTAAGTTCATCATGGGTCCGTTTCTTGATGGGTGTGTCCTCATCGTGGTACAAGTTAACTGTAAGCATTTAGAAGGCAGAATCAAGAACTTGTTGACCGATTGGTTTATTGGCCTAGGAATTTAAGGTAATCGTGGTTTAGCTCAACACATCTGCACTCTTTTGAAAGGAATTACAAAGTGTCTCAGATGACAAAAGAAATTTTAGCCTCAAAAGTTACTCTTGCAGTAAAGGAGTAGGGAGGGCTCCGAAGGATTGTCAACATTGTTTTTAATTCAGTTTTTAGAACCACGTCATTCAAAATGATGTTTTCAATTATTCCTGCTTTTAAATTGAATTCTGCCCGAAAATAAATACCCTCTACCACTTTTAGTGCAAACACCCTGTAAAAAGCACTGAGAATGTGGAATCGATTTTTAGGTTGTGCACGAGACCTGGTACTCGCCAAATCACACCACTCCTTTTAAAACATATCTCAAGTTGGTCATCTGCTGTGGAGCATTGTTTCATTACTATTGATCTTGCTCCAACCCACCAGCAGTAACCCGAATCCACCTTTCTCAGTGTTCATTGTTGTGGTTTTTGTATTTATCTGTCTCATGCCTATTTCTTACTGAATATATTGACTCTCTCCTGTCTCACAGATTGGGCCCAACTTCATTTTTTACTAAGTGCCCCAAAAAACATGAGATGGTCCTGTCATCATGACTAATTAACCAATCCTTGTTTATTATTATTCAAGCAATAAACAAACAGACTGAAAAACTGCATCCAGAAAGGAGATGTTTTTTATTGTAACTTTCTTTACCTAACACCTAGAAATTGATGATTCCCTTCTTTTCTTCCTCTCTTTTCCACTATAGTGGAAGGAAGGGACGAAGAGACAGAAATCTTCTTGGATTTGGAATAGAGGAGTTCAAGTTCCCACTGGAGGAGATAGACTCAGCTTAGTGAGACCCAGAGATAGGAAAAGGGCAGCCTGGGGTGGGGGTGGGCGTGTAATGGGAATGGGAGATGGGAGGAAGGCCACCTATCAGTGGTTAAGCCCAAAGAATAAGGATGAATACAGGAGAATGAGCAGCCAGGTTAGTACCTGGGAGGGTCAGACCCAAGATAGAGTCAGATTTGAGGAAAGGGTTAACTGCAGTAAGAGTTACTACAATTAAAGAGAAGATCCATTTTGTAAATAAGTTCATTTGTATCTTTCTTTTTTTAGATTCCGCATATAAGCGATATCACATGATATTTGTCTTTCTCTGTCTGACTTACTTCAGTTTGCATGGTAATCTCCAGGTCCATCCATGTTGTTTGCAGAAGGCATTATTTCAGACTCAAAGACTTAGAGAATGAGCTTAATGGTTACCAGTGGGGAAGAGTTGGCGGGGGAAGGGATAGATTGGGAGTTTGGGATTGATATGGACACACTGCTATATTTAAAACAGTTAACCAACAAGGACTTACTGTAGAGCACAGGGAATGTTGCTCAATATTCTGTAATAACCTAAATGGGAAAAGGATTTGAAAAAGAATAGATATATGTACATGTATAACTGAATCACTTTGCTGTACACCTGAAACTAACACAACATTGTTAATCAACTATACTCCAATGTAAAATTTAAAAAATTAAAAAAAAAAACCAAACAAACAAAAAAAGAGAAGATCTATTGCAGCTCATCCTTTTACGTGGTTCCCAGATCATTTTGGCCAGTGGAGGCAAGTGGAGTTAGCCCAGGGAACAACCCAAGGAACTCATCTCTACTCTGTGCAATTCCAGGAACTATGCAACCAAGAGTAACTTGATTTTATTTTCACATGGCAGGTGAGGAAACACAGACGGTGGTCTCCTACAGAAGCCTGTCTGTGACTTTTCTCACTTTTCAATAATCCCGTTTTCATTCAGCTCAACACAAGTCAGCCAACAGGTGCTTGCTCCCCAAATCACTACCGGATTTTTATTTTCAATTTAAGATTCTACACCAGTTATTCCATTCCCTAATTCACCACCAAAGCTTTGGCTAGGAGATTTATTTATTCAACAAATACTTGAATGACTTTAGGGTTGGGGTGTGGGGGGCAGGGGTTAGAAAGAAGAATGCAATTAATTAACTGATACTCCATCTTTAAGACACATGACTAGATTGACCATTCCCTACCTGGACTTATTATATGATCGTTCATCCTCCCTCTTCCTGATAGTCCCAAAACATAAGAACTTGCCATATGTCTTAGTATGTTTTCTAGGATTCAGTCAATTTTTTTTTCCAATATTTCTTTTAGGGTGGTTTTCTTTTTTACAACTTTGGAAACTGAGAACAATGCGGCTTCAGATGGTTTGGGCTCTCCTCTGTGAAACTTTTCTCCAACGTTGTACAAGGGGAGGCCATGCTGGAAAGCTCAGCTTACATAACCTCACTTGACAAATATGATACATGCCCAAAACTTGACATTTCACAATACAAACTTTTTATGGAGAAGCTTTATGTTTCAAACACAATACAGCATCCAAAGAGCATGCGATCATCCAACCACCTCCCCAGGTCCCAAGGGTTCTGTTAAAAATATATGGGGGAAGAAGCAAAGCGGCTCCACATCATGGCATCAAATCCTCTGCTCACCCTTTGATCCCTTCCTCTTCCCTCCTGTGTTCTCCTGGGTGGCAAGGCTAATGCCCTTGGAGATTCACTTCACCACCACTCCCAGGGGCTGGGAAAGCTCCTCCTTTGATCTGGGAAGGAGTGCCCTGAAAGAGGTGTCCAGAGCAGCCTGGTGTGACAGAATGGTCATTATCTCAGATGAGATAATTAATGAGAAAATGTTTGGTAAATCATAAAATCCTAAGTGTTAATGATTGTTTTATTATTGTTATTTATTTATTTATTAGTATTGTTGCTACTAATGATGACTCGCCAAGCTTCCTGCTTAGAGTTCCAGTTGAGGCTACAATGCCTCAGAGAGGTATGGCATGAAAAGCTACTGAGGAAAACGGGAGGAAAAGGTAATCCAACCCTGCTTCAGTCTCTGGGAAGAGTTGTCATGTTTACAAGAGCCCACTGGGACCCTCGCAGACTCTAATTTTCCATTGCTGAAATGATTCTCCTTTATCAATGATAATAACACCCATGTATTCTTATTGTGGAAGACGTTTGCGGTTTATGTCTGTCTCCAGTAATTCCACTGTGAAAAGATCACCTCTCCACACCTGAAAGGCTTAAAGACCTGACCACCTTCCCCCCTCCCCCAATACTCATGGGCTTTTCTCAGACCCCTCCCCTAAAGTTTTCCAACTGTCTCACAAATTAGGATCACCCAAAAAGAAAGAAAAAAAAAAAAAACAGAATATGATTCAAGCGAAAATCTTAGTAAGCAAACGTATCTGGCACTAAGAGATGTGGAAAGTTGAGTCTGAAGCCAGGAGGTGGTTACTTGACTCTGCCCATAATTCTACACAGACAGTTACATGCAGTGAACTTGGGGGGCTCAGATGAGTGTAGTGGGAAGCACTTTCGAATTTTTACTTTTGAGTATTTTTCAATAAGTAACTCCATTTGAGCTCCAGTGGAACAGTCTGCCAAGCTACTTTTTCAACCAGGACTTTAAAAAGAAAGAAATAAAAGAAAATAATTTATAATGATCAAAGATAAAGTAAAATATTAGTCTGGAAGAAATACAATTTCAGGTTTGGAAGTTGGTTTTATGAGGGAGATAATTCTCCCCTATTTTTTCCAGGCCTATAAATGCAATTTTTATTTTATTTTTCCCCCCAGTCCTCAGGTTCCTACAAAGATTGAACATGGGGAAGATTATTTCATTTATTTTCCAGGGGGGTACTCGGCAATAACATTCTGCAGACCCACCTAGTGCTGTTTAGAAGCATAACTTGGAAACGTCGTGCTAGCTGCTGCTTGTCAGTGGATCTAATCTTCACTTTTACAGTCTGATGAAGACCTAGACCTTCTGTATCCGGGGACAATCTGTGAGTTTGGTCAGTGTCTGCCATTGTGTCTTATGCCCATTATCAACAATTAACACAAAGAACAGATAAGATCTTGGCTGTTTCAGCCTTAGGGAAAGACCAATTTTTTTTTTAATGCCGATTAGAATATAAAACTTGATACCAAACCACTCATATTAACGTCACAAGCAGTTCTGAAATATGTCTAATAGAAACAATAACCCTGGTTTATGACATTCTGCTCAAATCTCTCTCCTTTGTGCTTCAGAGGGTCCCATAAGGTACTCTTCCAGAACAGGAAAAGAGAGGCCGCTGTAGCTTCACCTGGGCATCCTCCTGCAGCATAAGAGCAAATTCAAGAGAATTTTTTGTTTTTAAATGTTGGGCCACATTTTTTAATTCTACTTGGTAACAGCTTATTGCGTTCCATGGTAAATATGTATAATCATACAACTTAAATGATTTACCTTTTCACTAGAAGAATGTAAATGAGAAAAAAAATGGCACTGCTTATCAACCTCTAAAATTTCCAAGTATGGAGAATTAGAAAGAAGTAGACAGAGAGAAAAGACCTAATCTTTCCTAAATGAGATTGCCAGCCATGCTGAGACGCAGCCAAATGCTACTCGGCCCGCAGGAGAGAAAGGTGTTTATCAATACCCAGAATATTTCCAGAACATCTATCAAGAACTTGTGCCATTACAGGAAATACAAACCAAGAAGTCACCTTTTTCATTCAATCTTCTAATAACATATTTTTCAGGGACTCTCAGGACAACAGAGGTTTAATAGGACAACATGGCAAATGTACAATACGGATTATTTCCAAGTAATGGTCTTAGTAATGCAGGTGGGTTTGATTTTTATTTAATGTAAGTGCTTTGTAATCAACCAGACCTAGGTTTGAGTCCAAGCTCTGACACTAAATAGCTTTGTGATTCTGGACAAATCTCTGAGTGTGTTCCCTTATCTGTAAGAAGAGGATAATTATGGTATGTATCTTACCGTCTCATTGTTGAGATTAAATAATAGATATAAAGCAATCCAAGCAGGGTCTGACACATAGTACATTCTCAATAAATGATAGCTATTGTTATTAGCAATGTTCCCAAACCTTTCTCCTGCTGTGTTCTGATTTTCTACAGCAATCATTCATTCTAGCTGTCACTTAAAGGGAGCAATGTATGCATTTCTGAGAAACAGATCATGTCAGGAACAGACAAGCAAATAAAAAAACACTAATCAATTATCAGAGAACCCAGTCATTTACATAAGAGACAACGTTCCATTTTTCTGGAGGCCTAAAGGGAGCTGGAGAAAGTCAAACAAAATGTTTTCATTTCTGGCCCCCTTTCATGTCTGTGTACAGATTCCAATGATATGTTTCCCAATAGGGAAAGCAACTTAGTAAATTAGAGCACTGCAGAGAAAATTGCTAGAGATCTGCAACCCCTCTCCCCCTACCTACCACCACATAGACATAGCTAGGGAGTCTAAGCTGGCTGCTCATCTAACTACTAATTGTGGTAGCAATTAATATACATCTAACAATGATGGGTACGTAGTCAGCCTCTGCGTATGTTCTGCTTCCTTAGAAGGACCTTTCTAAGAACAGAGACAAGCTGAGTCTTTTTTGCTTGGTAGAGAAGCATGCTGCCAACAGATTTCAAGACCAATGCTTCCAACTTACAATGGTTAACCAAACTATCAAGGGAGGATTCCAGAAGGAATACCAGGAGCACGTTCCAGGCGTGGGCTTTCGAGACAAACAGATCTGACTTTAAATCTTACCTCGTGCTTCCATGTGTGACCTTGGGCAAGTTAGTTAACTTATTCTACCTTGTTTCCCCATCTAAGTTGCCTATTCATGCCGGTTTGCCTGAGACAGTCCTCGATGATTGTCCTTGGATGATTAATAAAAGCTGCCCCATCACTCCAAAAGGGCTTCTGTTTGAACAATAAATTCATAGCCACCTCATTCTTCCATAAAATTAAAATAATAGTCACCTCGAAGGGTGGCTGTGAAGGCTAGCCATAATGTATATTCCTTGCTACCACAGTGCCTTGCATATAGAAATGTTCAATATAAATTAGTTCCCTCTTTATCAATTTCCTTCAGATCCGCTCTGTCCAATACAGCAGCCATTAACCTCACAGCACTACTGAGCACCTGAAATGTGGTGAGTTCAAGCTGAGATGTACTGTAAACGTAAAATTCACTAGATTTTGAAGATCTAGTACATTGAAAAAAGATTAAACATCTCATTAATAATTTTTATATTAATTACATGTCCAAATGCTATTATTTTAGACATATTAGGTTAAATCAAGTAAATTATTAAAATTAATTATACCAGTTTCTTTTTACTATTTTAGCATGGCTACTAAAAAAAAAAAGGTAAAATGACATTTTATTATATTTCTATTGGGCAGCAGTGCTACAGATGGTTCATTTATGCGTGGACCTCATACACCTCATCTCACCTGTTGAATTCTTCCTTCGAAACTCAAGGTGAGAATCGAGTATGCGTTCATCATATTTATCAACATGTTCATAAACTTACTCTGGGCTTTTGAAGGTAAAAGGGCAATAAACTAAGGGGCAAAATAAAATGGACTCTGATTGTGCCTCTCAGCAGTGGTTTCTCCTCAGGGAGAGAAACATTGACCTTGAGTACATTAGGAGAGCTGAAGAACTGGGGCCAACTTTGGAAGATGTCAATGTTGGCAAGGAAAAAGAAGCTTGGTTTGCCAGAAAAGATCTCGCAATCTCTCCCTGGGTCACGTTTGCTAATTCTTGCGAATGCTTATGAAACATCTCTGGTCTCAAATCCGAATAACATAAAAGAACTGGGGCCCATGAGCATACTATATAGGTGCTGCCTTGAAAAGAAGCATTCCCACCATAAAAAATCACCAACTTTCAGCCCCCCAAAATCTTCTAAAAGCATTAAAACAGCCTCTAGTTTGATTCTTGTAAAAGCCCCTGACATACGGGTGGAAGACTCGCAGAACAGCAAAGTGTAGATCAAATTCACTCCAAAACAATAATTTAATTCAGTCAGTGCCCATCCCACACTGATACAACTAGCTGAAAAACATCAGCTTTCAATTTTTAAAATAGTAACAAATTGGATTTTTTAAGCATTTTAATCAAATAATCTACTTCACAAAACCTTTTCAGATATGCAATATTTTTATAAATTATTCTGTCTGGAAGAATCTTATTGGCTGAAGTGGTTGCCCTGCCATCTCATGTCAACTCTGTCATAGAGGTAAAAAGAAATGATTCAAACCGGTTTCCTAGCACAACCGAACAGGAACTGTCGTCCACATATTGAATTTTTCACATTTCAACCAGTTGCTCTAGCACCGTGCAGACATAAATGTTGACATCACTCCTCAGAGGAGCACCGTCTTTCCTGATGGCCCCATAGTTTGGAAAGAAGGTAATGACAGACAATATGAGAAGTATGTGTTGGATTGATCTAAAATTTAATGTGTTCCATGGGATGCTTTGTGTCTGAGCTCCACCAGCTCTCATCAGCTAACTCCCCCACCCACTCACCCCACAATCAAATAATTCCCCTCTCTTTGACAATGCACCAACACAGGGAGAGGCGAGGGTTTGGAACAATAGCATCTGAAGTGGAAGAAAACACAGTGGGCTTCTCACTCTCCCTCTCTAACCACAACAAGTGGAGGTGACTTTGGCCTGAAAAATCTATCTGCTACTAAATGGTACCCAGATGGAAATCACAGCTGCTCTCCGGTACCAGCTGTACCTAGGCCCGTCCATCTTCAGAACATGCCTGCAGCTGAGCAGAGAGAAAAACTGGGTTGACAGAGCAGTTAAATAGCCTCTCTTTTCTTCTGCACACTTTTCCTTTTATCTTTCCCCCTTCAGTTTCAGAGTTTCTTGTTCTCACCTTCATGCTGTGGCAGTGCTGACAAAAGAAAACTGCAGCTCTGGAAAACCAGTGGTGAGTAATAGCCCCAGGCTTTGAATACCTAATGCCTATTGTATGCGTCTGTGGGAGGGAGGGCCAGAGGGAGGGGAAGAATTTCGTCAGATTGCCCCGGTAGGAAGAGGACCTGCGCCGGCAACCCCAGTGCATCCAGAGAGTATCTGACTTTTGATACCTGTCTTCTAATTAAATCCAAACATCTAGTATGCACAGCCCGTAGGAATGCATTGTTCAAACAGATTCGATTCCTGCCCAGAGCCTTTGCAAGCCACTGACCACTTTGAACCTAATTAGAAAAAGCAGAGGATACTGGAGACATTTAATAAAAGGAATCGGGTTGCTGCTTCATCTTCATGACCTGGGATTTATAAGGGAATTTCACTGGCTTTGTAGCAATGTAAAATAAATAGACATTAGATGATGACAGGGAAAACAAAATTGCTGCCAAAGCTAAAAAGAGCTTTGGCAAAAGAAGAAAGAACTACTACACAGTCAGTCATTATTTACTGTACAAACCTTTTCATAAAGCACAGAAGAGAGATACATAGGAATAATGGGCCCTTGCTAAAAGATGAAAAGCGCTTTCTATATCATCCCCTTGCTGGAGGGACTGACATGTCCCAATGGTTACACAATCTTATTGTTCTATTCAGCCATTCAGAAAGCTGAGTGAACAGCCCCGCTCTGGAACTTTCAAAGGCTGAAATAAACACTCCACACGTTTCTAAGGAAAAGAATAAAATGGTAATGGATGGAAAGAACTAATTAATTCGTTAATCCTTGCAGACCGCCAAGGTCCACTGCATAGGGTCTCACCCGTTAATTATTCTTTTGCCTGTAATGCTAAAATGTAAATAAGTGCCGTTAACTAATCTACCGGCTCTTGACAGAAAGATCCAACTGTTCATTATTTCATTGAAAAGAAGAAATGCTTTGCTGTTTGCTGATGGTGTTGTCTCTGAGATGTTGGCAAAACAGTGGGACCTGAAAGAGCCATCTTAAAGAAGCGGTTTGATTCTATACGTTCCCTCTCCCTGCCCCAGGAAACTGAAATCATGTGGCTTCTTTAACTAAAGTTGTGTCCACCCAATCCAACAATAGGGAATTATTTTTAAATGTTAATGAAAAAAATGTTTTTTTTAAAGACTAGCATTCTCATAGCTGTAAAGCACTATAAACTATAACTATAAACTTGGTCTAGACTAGAACAAGAGATGCGCAATGGAAAGATTTGAAGAACCAAGGTACATTATTGATTATTTGGAATTAGTAGTCTATTGTGCTGCTAGGTTGCATTTTGATAGCTAATGTCATAGGTAGACTCATTTAGCCTTTCGTGTGTGTGTGGGGGGGGGGGGGGTAGGGAAGGAGATTGGTGGCCTGAGGTGGAAAGTGGGAATATGTGTTCCTACAGCATCTGAGAAACCTGGAGGAAGAAAGTGAAAATGTATCCAGGGGAATGCACAACAAAGGAACCATTCTAACAAAGGAAAGAACATTGACCCTATAAGCGGCAATGATATATTTTATGGTACCCAAAGCAGAGCGAAACCCCGTTTAACTATGGTGAGCAGAAAGTGGTAGATTCTAATTAATCCTACTCTCTAGAGCAGTGGGGCCATGTAAAGACAACTAACTGAGTGCCCACCATGACTTTGTATAGTTAGGACCTCAGGGTCCTGGGCAAGATATCTGTCCTTCCTAAGCCACCATTTCTTCAACAGGAAACTTTGGAGACTAACACCTCCTGCCTTACGGTATTGTAATTTCAAAGAAAAATACCAAAATGATGGGAAGGTGTTCTGGAAGCTGTAAAGCCCTGTATGAAGATGGTGTTTAACTGATTACAGTAAAGAAGTATCACATACATAAGCAACAGATGAATGTTTCAAAGAACATGGAAGAAATACTCAACACTATAACAATCTTGAACACAATTTAATCTTTCTCTGAGGGTTTAGAAAGTATTTTAGGAAGCCGCAGTGTCTCTCTCTGCCATGAATAGGCATCAATTACAGAAATAGCCAACTGAATTATATGGCAAAAATTAAAGTTCTGATGATTTCATGTGTGTGGTTGTTTGAAATATCAATTATCAGTAGCTACTATATCCCATTATGTCTTTCAACTTCATCATACAAGTTGTATGAGATATTAATCAACCTTTAAAAAGAATGATTTAGAACTATATCGTAGACTGCAAGAATTTTCATAAGATAGTACTGATTGAACAATATAAGAGGGGGATAAGGGGACATGAGTTTGGGGAATAACGAGAGATGCTGTCAATTGGAGAAAGATGCCCCTTACTCAAGAGGCTTTATTTCCATCTGTTGGGATATTCTTATAATATACTGCCATCTGCTAGAAAATCATTGCAATGAATGTAAAACTCTTCACTGTCTGCAATATGATTGGAACCCTATTAGCTGCTGTGCTCTTGTGCAGTGCACAACCCTCCCAACCATGAAGGATGGCCCTGAGATGTTTAGTTTTACCTTTTACACCTTCATTTTGTGTTATTACATTTACTGCAAAATTTATGAACTACCATTTGCAACTTGGAAAACACCAAATAGGGAACATTAAAAAAATATATTGATAGGCCCCTAAAATAAATTTTAATGGCAATGATTAACCTAAACCCCTTAGAGCAGAGTTCTAAATGTCTGAATATAGACATTGGCTCAGAGGCTATGATTTCCAGCTTGGTTTTCCAAATATTTACTGTGTGCTCGGGCCCCAATCGATTAATGCTTTTGCTTCCTTCTTACATCATTTCTAAATTTTATAATGATAGTTTTATAAAAGTATAATATTTAGTGACAGATAAAATGACTAGCCTATAATCTTCAATTTATATGTAATAAATCTACCAACTTATATGGAAGAACTTCATAAGTTTTCAGTTATAATATTTTAATTTTTTAACATATAAGCATCATTTCAAATTATAAATAGATTTTTGAGGCTCTGATTCAGTCAAGATAACTTTCTGTTTTCCTGCTTGTGTTGTCCAGTGTCACTTTCAATATCTGAAACAAGTATTAAAAGTGTATTAGTATTGGAAACCATCCAGGTGTCCACGAATAGGGGATTAGTTAAGTTAATTACATATGTTCATTTACTAGAATACTCAGAAAGCCATTAAAACAGTGAGGAAAATGTATATTATGTTTAAGAGAAAAAAATGAAGTTAAAAATGTGTGCGTAGTATTCTAAATAGACATAGATGCTGTTAAAAGAGGGATGGATAGATATGCATATGTATCTGCAGAATAAACCTGGAATGACATACAGCACACTGTTTCAGTGGTGATTCATGTATGGTTGGAGCATGGGTAATTTTCATTTTCATATTTATACATTTCCATGTTTGTTGGACTTTTTATAATAACCACAAAATGTTTTTGTTGGGAATTTTGTTGGTTAAGTTGTGCTGGGAAAATGTCTGTCTCCTCCTATTTAAGAGGAAGGATCTTTGGACAACCTGGAGGAATAGTTAATATTTAACTTAGCAAACCAGTTAAGTCATCGGCAGAGTTTGTCTTGCTTTCAGTAAGCACCCAGGTTGACTTTTATATGTGTTCTCTATTAGTTTAGTTCTTTAATCATTTTCCTCAGGATAATACAAAGGAAAGAAACTTGGGTCTTGGCCTGCTGGTTTCAGTGGATAGAAAGGACTCAAAGGAAGTTGAAAGGAACAGCAAAGGGCATACTCATTCTCTTTAGGTGGTGGCAGCCCGGCTTAAATATGGTTCTCTATGTTATCCCTTTATTTACACTGTATCTGTAGAGCCTAGCATGTTCCTGACTGTTTTCAATCATGGGAAATACAAAGATGAGAAAGATTCAGTGCTGCCCTCCAAGAGCTTACAATTCATTCTGTGTCTCCACAGTCCTGAAGCTTCCAAACACAGGTTGACACGACCAAGACAATTAGCAGAAGACCAACAGTTTGCAGAATAACCACTCATTGCACTAAAACCTATGAATACTTCTTTTCAAAGCATAATTCTACTTTATACAAGGAGACAGCCATTAAGATTCGTGAAAATAAGTCACCCGATTAACAGACATCAAAGTTGAAAATCTTCACAGGGCATTGGCAGGAAAGATCTTTATTCTCAGTTTGTGAATGAACATGAAATGTGGTGTGTTCGTGTGGGTGTCTCCCCGCAGAGCTGGCAGTAAGCAGGCGTACCCTTAGTGTCAGGGGAGAAGGCAAAGTGGAAAACACAGCGAGGAGTAGAGACGGCTAATGGAGAGAGTTGTTTAATGGGTAAGCTATCATCTGCACACACGGAAGCCTTCACGTGGTTATGAACGTGGGGTAATTGCAGGATGATTTATTAATTGAAAGTAACTGTTTTATTCTTGGTGAAACGGCTTAATGTCGAAAAACCAAACACATGATAAAAGGACATGCACAGTCAGCAGAGAAACCTCAGCTTTCAAAAATCTGCCAGGAAGAAGAAAGTTTAGAATGGATTTGTTCTCTGGCTTCTCACAACAAATAAAACACCAAGGGACTCCCAAGGATCTGAATAACGAGCCAGTCTCTTCCTCCCCCTTCCCCATCCCTCCCCAAGTCTCTCTCTTTGCCTCTCCCTAGCTCTTGCCCTTCTATCTACTCATATGTGCATGGCGAGCAAGTACCCAAAGAATTGCTATATTTTGGGTCCTCCTTCTCATGTGGCAGCTAATACCTGAAAAAAGAATGAATTCCATGCATCCCATACCCAAGAACTAGGGGCTTACTATAAAAACAAAATAAAAATTAGATTTCTGGTCTATGAGTCATTTTTCCCATTGTTAAATAAATATGATTGGCATTCAACAATTGTGTCCACGAAGTGACTATGTGGGTATACTTGCAGACTGGGTTTCTTACACGTTTTATTCCTAGGTTCAGTATCAGGTTCCTAATTTACACATTACACGATATGGCTGCGTTGGAGGGACCTAATTGGCTATAACGACCAAAGCCTTTGTGAAAAAAATTTTCATTTGCTACTGGGCACTACTGTGAAATGTCTGTGCTGAAGTGTGCTCGAGTGGAGATACACTGCTTTGAGCCTCCCAGAAATGAGCCCAAAGTATCCTTTCATGATGTAATAATTAGAACCACAAAAACATTATTTCACTAGGAGTATTTGTCTTTGAACCAAAACAGTGCCAGTCTCAGGCAAAAGTCACACATATATACAACACACCCTATGGGATCCAGCACCTCCAAGTTTTTTTCTCTCTTCTCCTAGACACATATAATATGTGCCAGAATGTGAATTTAAGTCAATGAGTTACCTTCTTAAGATAAAATTTGTTGGTAAATGATGTTTAAATGTGTAAGAAAAGACTTCAATCACCCTTCCTCTTTATAAACACTCTAAGCACTAAGGAGAGGCTTGGGGAAGTAGCACTGTTGAAAACCTACACCATGTTTTCCTCTCTTGAATGAACCAGTCCCCTTTGCAAAAAAGACAGAAGTGTCAGTCCAGAGGGAGGCAAAACTAAGTGTTCTGGAAATGAAGCCCTGTCAAGAGGTTCTTCTTGGTGTTGGAAAAACTTCAACCATATTACATGTCTTTTCAAAACAAGTTTTTGAGGGCTCTGGAAAATTCTTCCTGGGCCACAATACAGAACAACTGACGGACATGATTTGGTGTCTACCATCCATTTGTCAGTCCAATGTTAGTTCTCATACTTCAGCTTTGGAAATCTATAATCATATCACTGGACTTCCCCTGTGAGAGCCTTGGCTACAGTGAACAAGAACGTAGATTTTCACTTCTTTATTCAATACTACTATTTTAGCTTTTTCCATTTTCTTCCCATGGTTAAAAGAGAGGAAAATAAATCCTTCCAGGGGAGTTCTAGAACTGGCTTCATGGTTTACAAAGGATGAAAAGGACTTGTGAGAAGCACAAGGAGAGAGAAGACAGAGCCAGGGTAGAAGATGGAATGGAATGGATAAATGTCACAAAATTGAGCACACTGGGGAGGTTCACAGCAGAGACCAGCCCAGGTAACATGGCACAGCTGAGCTGAGTTTGCTCTCTGTGCATTTCATCATGGAGACGTACACGACGGCTGCCATTTTTAATGCTGAAATGAAAGTGATTCTGAAAAAGACTATTTCATAAACTACAGGAGCAAATGATCCCCCCCACTGTGTTTTTTTTTTTTTAACCATGAACGGCATTCACTTTTTCTATTAAATAAATAAATTTAAAACACAAGAGAGAAGTTTCTCTAAGAATGCACAAATTCTAAATCCTCTGATGCTGGAAACAAGGTTGAACAACATGAAAAATCATTCCCACAGCTGTTTCTATACAGCAGCTATTAGGAAGGGAATCTCATGTGTCACTTAACCAGCTGTCATATTGAGGAAAAGTGAATGTACCGATTGATGTAATGCTCCTGGGAGGTGGGAAGAGTAGGGGTTTATTTGAGAAGAGAGGGAAGAAGGGTCAGGGAGCTATGGCTCTAACCCGTGAACAGTGGTTGAATTGTTTGGGATGTTGATTCAGGATCCTACAAAGGCCCCATTATCCCTATTCTCCAGGTGATTGTACACCTGACAAATGGTAATGGCAACATTAGCCGACCTGAGAGAGTTCTCTAGCCCTCTAATGTGTGCCAGTATTAAGTCTGATAGCCTCTCTCTCTCTCTTTCTCTCTCTCTCTCTCTCTCCCCTATTTTGATAGCTGCCTGCTGTTTAAGCAGAGCGCTGGGTTTCCTGACAGCTGAGGCCCAGGTGGCCTCAGTATCAATCTAAACAAGTTGACGTGAAATTGATCTTCCAGGGTTGGGACTAGGGGAGCTGGTGTCAACAGAGCATTCCACCTTCAGTAAAGATAATTCTTTCATCATCAAGGGTGAGGGGAGGGAGGACTTAGGAGAGCTGACACAGGTGCCCCAGTTGCCCACTTGTATTTGCTTTTGAAACTCCAATTGTGATGACATCATCCTATCAAAGGGCTGTGTTTGTTGATGTTTGTTTATGTGGGTTTTCAGTATATAACCATGCACAATTACAGCTGGGATCAACCCTGTCAATTAAAAAGATGGAAAAGTTGAACCACAAAAGAAATTCTTTGGGCAAAGAAATGTCAACGGAAGCAAACAAAGAAAATGCAACCTGGACGGAAATTTCCATAGTTTTAGAAACAATCTGGACAGTGTGGGAAGACTAGTGGTTCAGAAAAATACATATAGTTGGCTCAATTATCCCACCAATAAAATCCAACCAATAGAATAAGTAATCCAGAAATAGTTTTCTATTTAGGTTTTCAAATCAATATGTGAATATTTTAGAAGTAGACTTATTTTAACCTAAGCTAAACAGCTTAGGATTCTCTTAGTTTTAGCACTTCATTCATCTTTGGGGGCAATAATGTATGTTCAAAATAGAAGTCAGAGTGACCTTCTTGTTTGTCTAAACCTAGCGCAGTCAATGGGAAAAAAGAACAACCACCAACTTTGTAGAGAGAAAATGAGTTGTACTCACGAGTTTAGTTTGGTGGCATGAGTGGGGCATTTCTTTTTTGAATCTCACTGAGTTGGAACAGCTAGAAATGAGGCATGACCTCGAGCTGCAATGCAAGAAGAGCTAATCCCTTATCTATAGGGGTTGTCCTGAGATGAGGCTAGATCTTCAATTCACTATGAAAACTGATTGGAAAGTGAAAAATCAGATAAGCAACTGGTCCTTTCATTTCTGCAACGCTAGAATAAGTTGATGTTGGAGAAACCCAGACTTTTTCACTTAAAGAACATTCTGAAAACTCAACATCAGCCTATAAACATGAAAAAAAAAGTCTACACTTAAAAAACCAACCAAATAAACCAAAGAGCATCTTCCAGTTTGGAAAATGTGAAATCAGAGTTAGCAAATGTGTAGATTTTGCAGAAGGGTTGGGTACTAGCGGTGAAAGATCTAAAGACACACATCGTCCTGGGCTTGCTCCACGACTCTACGTGGCCTGACGCTGAACGCGCAAATTCTTTGAGCTACAACCTAATTTTACCCCTAAAAGTCAATGGAAATAATAAAGAACACTACAAATGTGGTAAGGGTCTTGCTACGATGACTGGGAGAATGGATGGCTGAGCACGCTGAAGAATAAAATGGGAACACTATCTGAAATCTTTATATCAGACAATAGCACTTCATCGTCTACACACCAAGTTGCATGAGATTTTTCACCCCAACCTAGAAAGTACTAGAAGCCACAATATTTGGTGTAGCCACAAGCTAACTGAAAAACAAGATAGTTTTCATAATGCAGCTCTTCTATGCTGTAAGAGAGAGGCAGGGCATGTCTTCTTAGCACTTTGCCTAATTTCATTGTCTTGTCTTAGAGGATAACACACACACTAAGAAAGTTCTAAGAAGGCTTGTCAATATAGAAAAATCCATATAATAAATCAAGCTTGAAGCGCTATTTACAATAACCAAGACAAGGAAGCAACCTAAGTGTTCATCAGCAGAGCAATGGATAAAGAATATATATATATATATATATATATATATATACACACACATACCACTTCCATTGTACATATATACATGCAATGGAATATTACTCTGCCATAAAAAGGAATGAAATAATGCCATTTGCAGTAACATGATGGACCTAGAGATTATCATACTAAGTGAAGTAAGTCAGAAAGAGAAAGACAAATACCATATGATATCACTTATTTGTGAGTCTAAAAAAATGATACAAATGAAATTTTTTGTAAAACAGAAACAAACTCACAGATATAGAAAACAATCTTATGGTTACCAAAGCAGAAAGAGGGGGAGGGATAAATTAGGAGTTTGGGATTAATTATAAACTACTATATATAAAATAGATAAGCAACAAGTTTCTACTGTATAGCACAGGGAACTATATTCAATATTTTATAATAATCTATAATGGAAAAGAATCTGAAAAAGAACGTATGTGTATATGTATAACTGAATCACTTTGCTGTCCACCTGAAACTAACACAGCATTGTAAATCAACAATCAACAAAAGTTAAAATCAAGCTTGATGTAGCACTGAATATTTTCCTCTGATCACTGTTTTACAGAGGACTTGAACTAGAGCTATAAGTCTCCTGGATCAGTTCTGCTCAAAGGCACTTGTTCTTCATATGTACATAATAATATGTATTAAAGTCTCTTTTTTGGACACCATAAAAGTACAAAATATGCAATGTAAGTGAACATTTCAGATAACTTGTTTACCACTATATTCTAGAATCAAGTTCAGTTCTTGACCAGTAGTAAATGTTCAGAATAAATAATTCAAGCTTGTCTTTTTAACAGCATGAGTTGTTTTGAATCTTAACCATTTTTACTACATACACTTCAATCTTAAGGAACAGGGCATTCTAAACGTAATTCCATGTTTTGTCAACAAATGAAGTTTACATGGAAAGCCTCCACTGTTTAATCATGCTATTGTGGTGATGCCTTTAGAGACTGTTGATGAGTGCAAGGCAATTTTCTCCTACACTGGATGGTCCAATCATAACATCCTTTCATAACATTGAGTTCATTAAGCCTACCTCCCTCAGGCCTGTCTTCACTCACCACGCATCTATTTCATAAATATTTATTGAGCATCTACCTTGTACTATACCGGTCCTAAAACTCTTATAGACTATATTCCTATAGAGAAAAGTGCTTGCATTTTATGATAAAGATTTTCCATGCTGTTCGGAAACTCTTCTAACTTATGTATGATTTTACATCTGTGTTCTAAATGACTGAGGTTTCTAGATTTCCAAATTCTAGGTGAGTGGGGCATGAGTGGAGCTCATCTTCTTGCTTTATACTTTTCCTCCATGCTCACATGTTGCTCTCCATCATGCTCTGTGTCTTTGCTTCTAATGACCCGTAAGTCAGGAGGCTGCAAAAGTTTCCCTTCCTCTATCGTGGCTAAACCAGCGTTGATCCTGAAAGTATATCTGAAAAATATTGGGGGTTGGTGGAAAGTTATCACAGAGTAGTATTTGGTTATTAAAAGCCTCAGGTCTCACATTCGTACTCAAAGAATACAAGCCTAGCTCTTTGCAAACTGCTCTGATTTCATTCTCACTGATGTGTTCTCAAATTCATTCTCAAATCAATGCCGTTTTTCTGTCACGCTTGCACCTAATGCATGCCATGCCCAGACAGGAGGTGCACGCAACAGTATGGCAGGGCCAGGAGAACTCGAAGCAGCCCATTGCCCGTTAACTAGTTTTACAAACAACAATGAAACAGGAAATAACAAAGCATGATCCTTGAATTAGTACTTCAGCGAAAATACTCAAGAGTTTTTCCACAGTCTGTAAATCGCTCCAGCTGTGTTTTCATGGTTTATGAAATTGAGAGAGGCAAACTCTAGAGACAAATTAGAATCTTGGATCTGGTCAGAGACGATTTTATAATAAAGGTGCTCAGTTATAGGGCGTAGTGTATAGATACACACAGAGCTATAAGCCAAGCTCTACTGAAAATGCAAACAGTTTACTTTATGCATTGTCTACCCAGAGGTATCAGGACTGTCATATATCAAAACACAGATCAACCCAAAGAATAAGGTCTGTTTTATTGCTATGTTTTATCAGGAGAGAATGGGGGTATAATATTTTATTATGAAACAGCTAATAGACGGGACAGAAGAACACGTAGAGATGGTCTCACTTTGGAAGGAAATGAATAATGGATGAAGAGTGCCACCTTTTGGCTATTGGACGTTTTGACAGACTCTGTGGGGAAAAAAAAAGAAGGACTTTTGGCTTAGTGAATATTGAGCTTTGCAATCTAATTCAGAAATATTTCTAAAAGTTCTTTTCCAGGTATCTCTGGGTCTCATCCTGCTTGGAATGAGCCCTTTCAGACTTCCTCATGTTCTGCCCATTCAGATACTGCCCGAGAGGTTGATGTTAGCTATTTATTGTTCCCTATTGCTTCCAGAGTACCAAAGATATAGCCAGAAAACCAAGAGAACATTGAAAGGCAGGGTCCATTTTTAAATTGCAATGCACTCCTGGCCGGGATGGCACAGAACGAATGAATACAGAGTCTGACTGAGCTAACACAGTCCTTCGAGTCTAATAGTCCTGACCTTAATCCAAGCTGTGACATTTGGGAAGAGATTTATGGTACCTGGTTGGATAAGCATGGAGTCTTCCAGAGAAATAAATTAAGCATACATGTAATAACACAAATACCATGCAGGTACTGATGCATGTCACAGAGGCTCCCCACCTCAAGAAAATCTAAAAATAGCCCATTATTTGTGGCAATATGAAAAGATATTGGAGACTAATGATGGACCAAGGTTATGGGTTACCAAGCCATAGTGAGATGGAGAGTAAAACTGCTGGCTTCACGTTCTCTGGAGAGAATGAGAGCTTTGAAAGAGCACAGTGAACAAGAGTTCTTCCTCTCACTCCAAACAAGACAGAGCTAATGAAAAGAGCCAATATTGAAAAAGTCTTCCCTCCAGAAGAATTTCCTGGTAGCCCCAGAGATTTCCCCCACCCTTAATAGTTTCTTAAAAGGAAGCAACAGCATTTTGAGGTCCCATTGCCCAGGAGAGAGCATAGGTGGACTCCATACAGACAGAGCCCTGGTCTCTATCTCAGCAACAGCTAAGCATCTGCCCCGTGTCCTCAGGGGTTTACTAAGTCCCTTCTGTAGGTGCTCTATGCTTTGTCCCAATAGAGTGCTTCAGGGAAAATATCATGAAAGACCCACTCCTGTATTCCTGTAGGTAAGCAGTCAGAAACAACCCATGAGAGAATCAAAGGAACAATCCAGACAAGATGGAAGTGAGTGCTGAGATGCTGAGGACAGGCCTGAAAGTAACAAGTTGGGAGGACCTCGTCTAGTGCTTGGTTCATATCTCACACTCAGAAAATGTTAATTCACTCCTTCTTTCCTTCCTTCCATCCACTCTCTCCATTCCTTCCTCCTAGTCACAGTGACTTTTGACACACCTTTATCTCTGGGGCTGGGCTACCTACCACCCACAAGTCTTACTTTGACAGACAGTTATTGAAGATCTTCTGAGAATTATTATCCGGCAGCACTGATTGAAGCTTTAACAGCAAATTTCCCCAGAGGTCAGTCCTTCTTCTAATGATGCTGAGAGGTACATATCCACATTGTATCCACAGTAACAGGCAGAGCCCAGAAGCCTGAGTCACCCCCTGCCTGATCAATGAGGACACAGCTACACAGCCAGGGTGAGGTGGGCATATGGACAATTCCCCTTACTTCCACTCCACTGAGTTTTTACAATACGCTCTTTCTGACTGAGCCAATCCAAGCCTAAAAAAAAGGAAAGCATTTTACCAAGAACTGATCTAGATGATAAATTTTATTTTCTCACCATCATCAAAATGGCCTCCTTGCACCTCACATTTGCAGGCTCTGGACATGGCCCCTCTTGAGCTGGTGAAGAGCTGGGTTCACAGTCAGAACCAGAACAACAAGCTGCCCAGAAGGCACTTGTTCACAAGTGCACCTGAAAATCCACTGAAGGAAATCCATTCAGTTATTCCACAAATATTTGCTGAGTTCCTATTAAGGTTCCTATGAAACTATCATCTCCAATGTATTTTCTCAATTAATCCCCCAAGCAACCCAACATGATGGGAATTATTATTATCCCCACTTGGCAGATAAGGAAGCTGAAGCTCAAAGGTGAAATCAATATCTAAACCCAGATAGAAATATCCTTAGTGTATCTGCAGAATGGAAAGAATGGATGGGCAGGGAAAAAATGAGGGAAAAGAAGATCTGAAAGGATAGGCAAGGTGGAGGTCTGAGAAGGGCCAACAGTGATAGGGGAAGCTGAAATAAATGCCTGGGCATGGCAGATACAAGTATTCTGGAAGAGTTGAAAATAACTAAAAATCCTCCAAAAGTTATTTTTAAAAACTGTAAGAAAAGGTAGTGTATTGAGAACTGAAAATATTTCTATTTATGATTTTTCATCTTTACTTTGTGCCTTGTGGTTTACGTGAAATGTTTGCAACTTTTATCTTATTTGTTCCTCCCAACCAAATATGTAAGGTGGGCAAGAAAGACAGTACAGTCACCATTTGCAAGTGAACGAACCAAGGTTTAAAGCAGTGAAATCTCCTGACTAGGGTTACACAGCTCAAGAGTGCACGGTGTGAGGTACACACTGGGTTTTGCATTTGAATTCCCATATTTGTTATTTTACAATGTTTACACACCCTGGAAAAGCCAAGCAAACTCAAAGCTGTCATCCTCAGGTGTAGTTAAAATAGATGGTTAAAAAGAGAATCAACCTGACCGAAGCCAATATTGTTACACTTTTTTTTTTTTTTCTCCCAGAGAAACAAAGTACTAAACGGTAGGAGAACAGTTGAGTCACAGCCACATGCTGAGAAAGCAAAGCCAAAGACTTTTTTTTTAAGATGGGACTTTGTTCAGCACCTAAAACATATCAAACTAATTATTAATTTTTATTCAATTTTATTTTTTCAATTGATGAATTTTGTTCCAGATGAAAATGTGCATTGTAGCAAAAATGTGAAACACCACGTCATTGTCTTATTATTCTCTAAAAGAACAAATTTCACCTAGGGAGAGATTGTAGACAAATTACTTCAACACGTTAGGTTAAAATTATATACAGGTACAGATTGTGGGTTGCATTAGAGGCAACCTGTCCTTCCAAAAGACTAAGACCAGTCTCCAATTTTACACCCAAGAGACAGAAAAAAAAAAGAAAGTTTTAGAATAAATTATTGATAAAATAAAAATGATTGGAGGAAAGTAACCAATAGCAAGTTTAAGAGATAAGGTGCAGAATTATTAATTATTGCAGTCTTTGGAAAAAAAGTATGCTATTAAAGGGTACCTCAAAGCTAAAATATCAAGAGCAAAGGAAAAAAGGTGGTGGTAGGAAAAATGACCATTTATCTCATTTCTAAATTTAAAAGGCATTTGGTATCAGGAGATTAATAGAGCTGTCAGTGTAATCATTCTCAAAAAGCTGGCAAATTTCCAACTGGAACTGACATATTCTAGATATAATAATGGTTTTCTGGCTTCCTAACTAATTTGAACTTGGCTCTATTTTTTTTTAATAGACTTTATTTCTTTTAGAGCAGTTTTAGATTTTCAGAAGAATTGCAAAGACAATACAGAAAGTTTCCATATACTCCACACCCAGTTTCCCCTATTAGTAATGTCATACAATAGCATGGTACATTTGTTGTAATTTGTGATCAGTGTTAATACAGTGTTATTAACTAAGTCCATGGTTGATTCAGATTTCCTTAGTTTTCCCTAAAGTCTTTTTCTGTTCCAGGATCCCATCCAGGACACCACATTACATTTAGTTGTCATGTCTTCTTAGGCTCCTCTTGGCAGTGACAGCTTCTCTGACTTTCCTTATTTGTAAGGACCTTGATAGTTTTGAGGAGTACTGGTCAAGTGTTTTGTAGAATGTCCCCCAATCAGGATTTGTCTGACGTTTCTCTCATGATTAGGCTGGTGTGAGTTTGGGGGAGGAATACTAGAGAGATAAAGCGGCATTTTCGTCACATAGAAAAGGGCACACGCTATCACGATGATTTATCACAGTTGACGTTGACCTTGAACACCAGGCTGAGGTAGTGTTTTTCAGGTTTTTGGTCAGGTTTTTCCACTGTATGCTTTTTTTTCTCTCTCTCTCTCCATACTGTCCTCTTTGGAAGGAAATCACTATGTGCTGCCCACTGTTAAGGAGAGGGGAGCCATGTTCCCTCCCCTTGAAGGCAGAATATCTACATAAATTATTTGAAATTCTTCTGCAAGGATTTATCTTTTCTCTCTTATTTACTTAATCATTACTTATATCAATACGGACTCATGTATATTTATTTTATCCTTTGTGTTGTAATTCAATCCTACTGTATTTGTTTTGTTGCTCTAATTGTTCCAACTGGTTTTGGTGTCCCTTTGACACACCCCCATCAAGGTAGAGGTTTTTTGGTTTTTGGTTTGGTTGCTTTGTTGTTGTTGCTGCTGTTGCTGTGGTTTTTAGTACTGCCTTACTTTCTGGCACTACAAGATACTCCAGGCTCATCTTGTAAACAGTCGTCCCTTGGTATCTGTGGGATATTGGTCCAGGACCCCCCCGCCCAACCCCTTGGATGTCAAAATCCATGGATGTTCAAGTCCTTTATATAAAATGGTTAGTACAGTCAGCTCTCCACATGGGAGGGTTCTGCATCTGAGGATTCAACTAACTGCAAATCTGCAGATGATTGAATGTGCAGATGTCGATATGAACATCCAGCTGTAGGATCAGCCATTTCTCCAAAGAGCCCGGGCTCTTTTTTTTTTATTATCGGGATAATGTCAGAAAACAACTCTGAATGCTGGGTATGCTCATTGCTACTGGGCTGACTTGGTTCTATTTTTAATGTCAGTTGAAGAATTTTTAAAATATTTATTGAACATTCACTGTCTGTTTGGAACTATACTGGACACCCAGCCCTGATTAAGACACCCATGATTTTCCCTCATGAAGCTTACATTTTGGTGAAGTTTAAGTGGAAAAAAAAAAAAAAGGAAAAAATCCGATTGTTAGTTTATTACAAGGTGATGAATACCCTTGAAGACAAAACCCCAAAAGTGGAGTAGGAGGAAGGAAGTTGCAATTTTAAATAAGAGATCAGGGAAGGCCCCCCCGAGGAAGGTAAGGGGACTGAAAGAGTTACACAGATTTTTGGAGTAGAAACGTTCCAGGAGAGGCAAGAGCGAGTGCGAAGGCCCCAAGGCAGGAGCATGCCTGGCATATGCATGGAACAGAAATGAGGCCAGAGAGCAGAGAGCAAAGCAATAAGAGATGAGGCTGGAAATGGAATGGTGTGGTGCAGCAAGGGAGTAGGAAGGAGGTGCAAGGCATATATAGCAAGTCAGCCATTGCGAAGGCTTTGGCTTTGCTCTAAGAAAAATGGGACGGGGGGGCGCTGGAGGGTTTAGATCATCTTGGCTAATTATAAATGCAAACTGCCACTCAAGATATATTTTTATTTTTTAACTCGTGCAAGGGCCATGAAAAGACATTAGGACTCCAAGCCAGATCAAAGAACGCAACCAAGAAGGGGTTCTACATTTTCCAACACGGCAGTTATGGACAGTAGTGAATTCATCTTGAGAAACTCTAGGGGTTTTTCTTGGTCCTGGTGTATTTCTGTGAGCTCCTGAAGGCAGGGTGGGGGACCTCCCTGGTGGGGAATTCTTGGTTCTATCTTCAAAGATCTGAGAAGGAGAAGGCATCCAAAACACTCCCCCATGCTCCTCCAGGATACTCAGCAAAGCGGTTTCATCATCAGCCTTATCATTAGGGTGTCTGGTAAACTGATCTAAAAGATTAAGAGTGGGTTTTAGTGGGGAAGGGGGAAAATCCACTGGGGAAGGCTAAGGAACTTCAGTGGGAGAGCACACCGGTGGCAGGTACTGCCAGCCAGCTTTCAACATGCCATGTCTGTCTCAGATTTCTGATTTTCCGTTTCTCTCACCTTCTTTCTTCATTCTTTTCTACTCTCTTTTGTAAGACCCCTCTTGTTTCACATTAGGCATTTCTAGGGTTACCTAATCGACAATGAACGAGAGTTCAAAGAGTTTGGGGTCCTTGATCTATAGCAAAGCCTTCCATAATTCCTGCAACTACAGTCAGTGGCTCCCTCCACTTCATGCCCTTCTTTTCTCTCTGCCTTTCTTAGGATGCCCCTAGGAAGCACAGGGTTGAAGCACTAACAGAAGAGAGGAGGTCAGACCCATTTCCACCCCTTACCAGCTGGTGACCTCGGTTAAGTTATTCAACCTCTCAGCTTCAAACTCCTCAAGCACTCAATTGGAAGAAGGGGGTGAATGGAAAATATCCACTTCAAAGGGTTACTGTGAGATTTAAATGAACTAAAGAATGTAAAGTGCCCAGAACACGCATGGTAAATACTACACTTTCGCTAAATTTGACTTGCCTTCCCCCTTCCCCTAGTTTGCTATCATGTAAGGTCTGTGGATATAAAGACTGTCTTGTTCATTTCTGTTTCTCCCTCCATATCTAGCAGTGACTTGCACTAGTAGAGACTCAAAAGCTGTTAGCTAAATTAGTGGATTCATGAGGCTTTATAGTTCCACTTCATATATGTTTAAGGGAGAACAAACACCCACACACAGTGGCTCACAGGAATCGGAGTGTACCTTAATGCACATGTTGTTGACTTACTCTGAAGCTTTCCACAGCTCCACAAAGAGTGGGAGTTTGATAAATGTTGTTGACTGACTGATAGCTCAGACTCCATGAGAGATGGACCACTCAGGTCCAACAGTTACCACCTGTGATTCCCAAAATGATTGCCTTACTCCATGCATGGGACGGCTAGGCAAAACCAAATACTCAAGTTGCCGTTGTTGTCAAGGGCACATAGACTTTACCCAGGACTCACATGTGCTGTATTTCTGCCTCATCATGTGCTTTTCAGCTTCTTAATTAAAGTATAAATTGAATGTGCTTATTGTAAATGGAACAAAGTCGAAATGATGGATGAGCTGCCACTGAGAGAATTGCCAGTCTGCAGCCACTGGACGTCTCTCTCTCTTACAGTGAACTTTCCAAGGGCTGTCTGTTGGCCTGTGAGATATGGTAGAACAGAGACTGCCCAGGACTACTGAAAACCAGTGTGTCAGTGCTTGCACCCAGTCCAGATTTACACACCTCACTGGACTGACTGCCTCCATATTGATAAGGGGTAAAGTAAAGGGCCTCTGAAAGTTGACTTCAAAGCACAACAAGGCCTCCAAGAAGGGACTGCAAGACTGCAAAGAAAAGGCCCCGATGGGTTACACCAAGGCTTCTTGGTCCTGCAGGCAGTGCCCCAGCTCAGCTCAGCCTGCACAGAAATGATGCTGCCACCAAGCAGTACCCTCTCCTGATGATTCGTTCGGGAGCTGGGGAAACACTACCACCTCTGTCATCTTGGAAGTCTGTTTGATCTAAACGTGCTTCTTAAGTTCTCATGAAGCACTGTGAGTAGTCAAAGCAAAGGAAAGCGGAGCTTAGGCTTGGAGGGGTGGGATGTATATTTACATATTCTTTCCTCTGGGCTAGTTGTGCGGTTAGAAGCAGAGCCAAGCCAACAACCAAGGTCTGAAGCCCAGTCTCTTCCACCTTGGTCTTGCTGACCATCAGAGGGAACAGCAACATGGAAAAAATTCACCCAGCCAAAGGGACAGGAGGGAGGCGTGTGAAGGGAGTTCATTTTGGCCTGTAGATCTCACGTTTTGTTGCCATTGGAATCCCCTGGAGGCTGTTTAAGCATCCTAATGCCCACGGTCACCTCCATGACCAATTAAATCAGATCTCTTGGAGTGGGTCCAGGCCCCAGCATTTTTAAAAAGACCATCCAGGTGATTCCTGAGAGAAGCCAAGTTTGAAAATGAGTGCTTTGGGCCATCGGGGTCCACTGGAAAGGCAGACATTGGAAGAAGGCTTTGAGGGGCCTCATCAGCTCCAGGCCCCTGGAAGCTAGCCGAGTCCACCGGCACCCGGCACCCCAAAGCTGACACACATCTGTTGGCACAAAGCCCATATGTTTCTCTGTTGCCTGGAGAGCAGAATGCTCCCGGGAGTGATTTGCTAAGAGGACCGATTTCACTCTGCGTAACCAGAAGGTTATAGACACATCAGCTGAGGCTCTTCTGTTTCAAGACAAAGGACTATAGGAGGAATAGACTAGAATTCGTCTCTACTCAATTTACAAGGACAAAAAGCAACTGTTGCACCACCACCAGTGTGAGCTTTCGATGCCAAAGGTTTGGTAAAGGCTGGGTTTAATTGTATCTAAGGAGAACAGGAAATATTTATTTAGGATTAGTGGTAGCTGCTCCAGTGGTACAGCTGGGGAGAGTGGAAGATATAATTAAGGAAATTGCGTGAGGGAGGTCTGGAAAGCCACCAGAAGGCACAGGAGCCTTGGTAGAAGTTGTCTGCATTGGCTTTTTGTGTGGGGGCATTGGAGTGTCAATAGGCACTTCGGAAAAGATAAATACGCAGTCTAATTAGCAGCTGACTTGAGGTTGCGGGATGAAGTATAGGTAGAATCCCATTATAGCCTTCACCACAGGTCCTCAAGATTGTTTTGTTGAGTGAAATTGCATGATAATGAGTACATGTTAGAAATCATCACTCATATCTCCCTGTCTTTTCTTACCACGGTTCCTCACCTAGAATACCCTTCTCACGCAGGTGCGTTTGGGAAAGGAGTGGCTGGGAAATTTACAATCACCAAAAATGTGCTAGACCTGTCAACCGTAAAAGAAGGAAGCTGTGTAAATAATGAGCAGAAGTTGTGGTTCTATTTGTTCTCTAGAAACGTCAATTTTTACTTGTTTCAGCATGATAAAAGAATAAAACACTACCATGAACAAAGGCTCCGTGCCCTTAAACCAATCGGTCAAGTCTTCAATTTCTTACTCCGTTGAAAGCACCAGATTCTTCTTTCAGGCCTGAGTGGCCAAAGCCCACCCACCCTGCCCACATCCTTGTGAAAGAAGAACTCTACCTCTTTATAGCCCCAGCCCCATATTATTTGTATGTTACCTGCACATTTATTTCATTCTGCCTTGAATCTTACTGAGCTGTCTTGTTTACCTTCCTCCCCAACGGGTTGTAAGTAATAAAGGAACAGAGCATTTATTTTATCCATCCTTTATGGGACTGTGTTCATGGTAGGTAAAGACTGAATGTTTATGAATTTGAATTATGTCAACCCAGATTCTCTCCAGAGAAAAGAAGGTTGATCTGACTATAATTTTCCCTCTATCCCTACTCTTTGGACAAAGCTAGAATCGGAATGGCTTTTAGAAAACATTAGTTCCAATGTGCAGGTGCCCTTCTTTTCAAAAGATGTTGGGATTTTTAAGGACCCCAGAGAAAAATTGCCCTGTGCAGTTAACTGGTTGGCCCCAGGATCCACAGAAGGTTAGGTCAGACCAGATCCACAACTGGAACTCAGACCCCATGAGACTTCCAGCCTCTTCTAGATGTCCTTTACCCAGGCTACTGGGTTATGTGATAGCCATCTGAAAATTTGTTTCCTAGCGTTCCTTTGGTCAATAAATCTTTGTCAATTGAACTAAAAAATTTCAGAAATAACTTATTCTCCATTCTAATTAAAATAGAATTTTCGGTGTCTCAATCTACATTCTTCCTTAACTTCTCCGTTAATCATCTGTCATAAGCACTATCAAATGTCCTAGAGGCTCCATCCCTCCAATACAGCCACTAACTACAGGAAAGCCCTCCAAATTTAAATTAACTGAAATTAAATAAAATTTTAAATCGCATCAGCCACATTCAAATGCTCAAGAGTCACGTGCGGCTGGCAGCTACCCTATTGGACAGCACAGATACAGGGTATTTGCATCAAGGCAGAAAGTTGCTACTAGAGAAACTCCATCAGTGAAAGGAACCCTGCAATGAATAAAAGGAAAGATTCTCACAATGTGAACAAACACAGCCAAATCCATCTGCTTTAAGTCCGGATTCCCCTACCAGATTTTCTTAAAATAGTCCACTGTGTGCAGAAGCTCATCAGAGAACCCCTATACACTTAAATTTTAGATCCATAGCATATCTTATTCAATAAATACCCAAAATTCATCCCTTGAAGACTTTAAGAATTAACTAGCAAATGCTCGAAACTGTCCTTCATTCTAGAAAACCATTATTCCTTGTCATCACTAAACAGTCCCTCAGACCAAAATAGCTACTTACTAAAACAATTGTCACAGTTTGTGGTCTAAGGAACCTCCCATTTCAAAGTCTCACGGCCAGGAAAAAGTTATTACTTGAAGCCAATATTTTTCAGTTTCTGCTATGAGCCAGGTATGTGCTGGGTGCTTTATGCTTTATTGCTTTTAATCCTCTCAACGACTCTTTGGGATAAGTATTCATATCCTCATTTTATAGGTAAAGAGAATGAGCTACAGAGGCATGAAATTACTTGCTCATTTTAGGGCTGACCAACATCCCAGTGTGCAAGGGAGTGATGGGTTTTCCAGGATATAGGACTTTCAGTGCTCAAATCAGGAAAGTCCTGGACCAACTGATGGTTGTTCCCCCGTCAGGTCACAAAACTCATAATCTCAGAACAAAAATCAAACTGAAATCTTTCTAGATCCAGAATCCAAGTGGGAATACACCTAGAAAAAATCGACACATGCTCCTATAATAAAAATTTCCCTCTCTTATGTCCCTCATAATCTTGTCCTATTTTCTTCCTGTTTCTAGTTCTCATTGGATTCAAAAGTGTTTTTAAAATTTAGAGTCCCTGCGATCAGATTTTCTCTTTTTGTGCATTCCCAGTTTTCTTCCTACATAAATTAAGCTTTGTGTTGATACCTCAGATATTAGAACGATCCCACAGGGTTTCAGGAGTTTGTTTACTGGCCTCCTCCAATATAATCTAACATGTCTGATGCATTCCATTGTAGGATTTGGATTGTCCTTTAAAAGACGCTGGTGAACACATCTGACAATTCATTTTCCTCCCTGGTCTTTGCCTGCTCTGTAGGCAGGGGAGAAAGAGAGAAACGAGGCACTACACCAGTGTTACTCAAAGTTTGACTATCAGCAGCATCTCCTGGCATCTGGTGTGAAAATATAATTTCTGAGTCCCACCCAGACCTAGAGAATCAGAATCTCTATGAATGCAGACCAGGGACCTGAGTTTTAAGAAGCCCTCTAAGACAGCTGTCTGTACATTAAAGTTTGAGATGCACCAGGCTACACTCAATGAGTTCTTCTCAAATGTTGTTGAACATTAGAATCACCTGGGGAGCTTTTAAAACTACTCATGCCCACACCACACCCACACTAATAAAATCAGACTTTCAAAGGTGGAAACCCAGAGGTAAGCATTTTTTTAAAAAACTTCCCATATTATGGACAAATGGAAAAAAATAGGACAATAGAAAATGATTTAAGTAAAAGCTACATCCACTTGCAGCAAATAAAATGATGTGTATATTTATTTGAATGGAAACAAATAGCTATTTTTAAATGAAAATACAGTTATAACAACATCATCCATTTTGTGTATAAGCTGATAGGAAACTTGTGTGAAAGATATCTACAAAATATCAATGGCGGTTTTCTTTGGTGGATAAAGTGATTTGTATTCATATAGTTAAAAAAAAAAAAACTTCCCAGATGATTGCAACATGCAGCCCAGGTTGAGAATCTATAAACTAAGGGAGATGGAATCACAATCTTTTGAGATTTTTAGAGTCATTTCCTGTCTCTGCAAAACAATGCAAAGATACTTGGAGTGATTCCTAACATGTTTTGTAAATAGGTCATCTTTTGGAATGATAATGAACAAGGAAAATAATAGCAAAATATCTTTTTTAAAAAATTTTGAGTAGAAAAGAAATGTCTCTTTCAGGAGCAGCTTGTGGTAAACGCCCAAACACAAATCGTATGTTCATAACAAGTTTCAATCCTTTCAACAAATGAATAAGCCAATACCGCCATAGGCAGGATTGTATTTTCTTCCTAAGGTCATCTCAGATGGCAAGGATAAGCTGGCAAAGAAAGGACTCATAGATATCTGTTTTCTATTACTCTAATTATGGAAAGTGATGAGAGTCCATTTGCTGTTAACGTTTCTGCAACTCTGTGATTTGTGGCCAAATATTGAAGTTTACTTGATGGTGTGGTGATTTTAAGCACAGCCAACATGATCACAGATAAAGGAAAAGTGCTGAAATGGGGCATTTTTGAAGCACTGGGAGCATGGCTCTCCTTTTTGGCAGCTGGAAGCGATGGTGTAAACTTCATAGCCCACGGTTGTGTTTATAAGCCCAACCAGTTTGACAGGATTTGACTGAATTAGTAACCGGTCAATTCATTCATCCCATATTTGTCTGAAGTTAATTTTGATGAAAACAAATTTAGTCAAATCTGTTTGCCCAGTTGACCAGATTTTTAGTGGTTTTTCTTTTTTTCCCCACTTGAAGGATAATGTGTTTGTTATATAACCTGAGGGATGATGCAAAAGTCACCAAAATTAAGTTCTCTCATTGAGAAGGCATGTACTATGGTGACATTGCAGCTCTGTGATGGTCTTCAGATGAGAAATCCATACACATCTGGCAGACAACTGGAATGAGGGCACTAGTTACCTCTTTAAAGAAGCAATGGGGACCATGCAAACCCCAGGCTGCTTTAGCAAATGGTTCTTCTCGTCCTAAAACAAAAATGTAGTTGATCTTAATAGTGGGGGGACTCCAAAAAGGGAGTTAGTCTAACCATGAAAGCATGCTCAGTCTAGGTGCCCATGATCAGATCAAGCAGAGAAAAGCCATGAGAATTAAGCAGTCATGCTCAAAGGAGATAGAATATCCTGCTCTCTGGGTTTAAAGGCCGTATGTTTCAGAGCAGCCAGGGCAGTACCATATCCTGTGACTCAATACTCCATAAATAGGAAAAGAACTAATAAAATTGGCCTGGAGATGCTCTAAAACATAGTGTTTCTTCTTTCCTTTCTTCTTGCCAAGAAAAGCTATCATATTTTAAAGTGGTATGTACTTACCCCTCTAGAGGACACCCTCTAACCAGTGTTTTCCCAAGCATAGGATTCATGCCCCTGCTGGAACATGAGAGAATTTTAGGGACACAGAATTTTAAAATATAAGCTCAGAAAAAGCCCTGGGAAGGAGTACAGAGGCCCCCAGCTCACCTTCTTTTCTCACCCTCAATCTTGTTCTGCATTGCAAGGGTCCTCACGTGCACGTCTATGGACCCAACGAGCCACATCTTAATGCACTAAATACATCTTTCCTAACAAGCCCTCTTGCTCACCTCTCACACCGAGGTGTGTGCACATCAGCGGCACACCCCATCCTCAGGAGGACAAACATGGGGTAGCATCTGGTGGCGCTGGCTGTCTGGAGGACTAGGGTCTAGGAGGACTTGTCCCTTTGACTCTGTGGATCACTCTTCCCACGGGTACAGCACAGTTGGAAGAGAACCAACACAGGCCTTCTAAAAGCATGGTGTCCAGGGCAGGGGACCAGTCACTTTCATCCAAGGGCACACTGTCCGGTCAACCTCCAGCAAGTGTTCTTCCAACTCTGGGTTCAAACACTTCAAAGGGCAGAGTGATCATCACTTCATAAGGCGCTTCAATATTTAGTAAGGGTCACAAACTCAAAAAAGCAGCAAGAGCCAGGAAGTAACATAAATGAGTGAAGGAGGCTGATGTAGGTCCAAAGAAAGTGGTGGAGAATGTGGTGAGCTGGAAAGCACGAGTCCTTTCCAAAGGAAACAGCCTCCAGCTGGGAGGCAGAACAGGGGGAGTTTGGGCTCTGCTGCTGAATCGTTCAAATTTTCAAAAAAAGCCAGAATCTAAAATCTTGGGCCATTCCTTGATCCTTAAATGTTGGCAACTAATTCCAATTTTCTTTGAAATACTCTGTGGGTACAGCAAGCCACATCTGCTAGCAGTTTTTAACTTATGGACTACCAGTTTGCAACCTCAGAAATAAAAACCTTCTTCATTAGATTGTATTTAAATATGTTTCCTTGGGAATCCATGCACCTGAAGTAACCAAGAATCACTATCCCTCTTCCAACATGCCTTATTTTGAAGCTAAACCTCATTTCCCCTGAATATCTCCCTTTTTTAAAAATTTATTTTATTGAAGTATGTTGATTTACAATGTTGTGTTAATTTCTACTATACAGCAAAGTGATTCAGTTATACATATATATATGTTCTTTTCCATTATGGTTTATCACAGGATACTGAATATAGTTCCCTGTGCTATACAGTAGGATCTTGTTGTTTATCCATCCTATAGACAACAGTTTGCATCTACCAATCCCAAACTCCCAGTCCATCCCTCTCCCACCGTTGGCAACCACAAGTCTGTTCTCTATGTCTGTGAGTCTGTTTCTGTTTCATAGATAAGTTCATTTGTGTCATATATTTGTCTTTCTCTTTCTGACTTCACTTAGTATGATCATCTCTAGATCCATCCAGGTTGCTGCAAATGGCATTATTTCATTCTTTTTTATGGCTGAGTAGTATTGCATTGTATATATGCACCACATCTTCCTTATCCACTCATCTGTCCATGGACATTTAGGTTGTTTCCATGCCTTGTCTATTGTAAATAGCACAAATAGCTCCCTTTTTTTGAGATTAGTTAGCTGAAATATCAGCTGCAGCTTCTACAGCCTAGCTTCTGTGTCCCCCACTGTCACAGCCACCCCCCTCTGCAAGTCTCTCCTTCATCAGTTTTTATGGGCAGGTAACACCATGAGTGAAATACTTCAGCCATGATTGCTTGTCCTCGCTAGGAACTATTTTTCTTAGGTTTGCATGCCCGGCTTGGAAAAAGGAAATGATGACTCAATCACCAGGCTTCTTGTACAAAGAGGGTGATTTCAGTAAGTGGATGGAAGGCTGACGCTGCTAACAGCATTCTTGATTAGTCGGAGAGTAGAAAATGAGGTGTGTATTTGATGTACTGTCGGAGTAGCAGATGGAATGCAGCAACCACGACACGGTGGAGGTAGAACTTAATGGATCATCTTGACGTGCCTGGGGCTGATTAGCCGTGGTACGGCTACATTCAACTTTTAACTGATTGATTTGAGTTTGTGGTCAGAAAATGACTGTCGGCTCCAGCTTATCTATAATTATCAGTAATCAGAACCAGACTTCTCTCTCCTTAATCGGCCAGGGCTCCTCCAGTGTGCTTGACTTTTCTACTTTTCAGACTTTCTGTAACCACTGCCTAATAGCTTTCACTGCCATAACATGATACCCAGTGACCATCTGAAAAAAGGCCCTGGGGGCACAAATAGAAAGGTAACAGGAATGCTGCTCATTCATTAGCTTAATAGTTTGACTGTTTTGAGTGGAAGACAGTTTCAGGTTAATAGGAGTTCTCTCATTCACCATTTAGCTGGTCTGTTGTAAGCAAAACCAAATAAAGGATTAAAACAAGAATTCCTGTAACTCTGCCCAAAATCTCATTTTTAACCTAAAAATGATCTTGATGTTAATTAGAGACTGGAATTATTTCTAGGAGTCAGGGTGTCCTGGGTAAGGCATCACTCACTGTCCAACAGACCACCCAAATCAGAAACCAGGAAATCCTTCTAGACCATTCTCCTCCTCACTGCCACCCACCACCTGCCACATCCAGTCGACCATGAAGGAGGACTGAGTCCACCCTTCAACTCTGCATGGCCTTAGAACAAGTGTCTTGGAGACACACAGACCTGGGTTCAAATTCTGATACCATCACTTATGAGTTGTGTGGCCCTGAGCAAGTTAAACAAGACATTGTATGTAGCACATGCAGTGTGTGGCATGTATGTGCTTAATGAGTTATTTAAAATATTATTGTTGGAGAGGAGAGTGGCTAGTTACTGGGGAGGGACCTAGGTAGGACTTTTGGGGGGAGGGGGCTGGTAATATTCTGTTTCTTGATTCATCAAGCTATGTATTTATGATTGGTGTACTTTTATGTACAATAAAAGTGAACCCAATAAAAATACATTAAAATATTGAAAAAATTTAAAAAAATAAAACATTACAGTTGATGTATTATGTCTACCTCCCCACCAATGCAGCCTAGGTCCTAGACAAGGAATCTCATGCCTACATGAAAAAGGAGGGGGAGGAGGTGGGAAGGAGAGGATGAAGGAGAAGAAGAAGAAAAGAAAGAGGAGGCGGGGAAGAGACAAAGAGAAGCGGGTAAGAGAGGGGGGGACTGGATGGGGGTTGGGGCTGGGGAGATGGTTATGGTGGTGGCTCCCCTCCTTGCCTCTGAAGTTGTGTGAACTCCCCTTGTGGCCACCCCAGGACCAGCCATCAAGAGGTAACATCTGTGTCAGTGGGGTCACCATTTCCTAAAGCTATAAGCATGCATCTGCCTGCTAAGGTAGAGTAGCTAAACCACTGGGCTAAATTGTCTTTTACTTTTGACTTCTCATTGCTATGTTTTGTTACTTCAGTCTCAAAGATGGAGTCTCTAACTCTTTCAAAATCCTCGCAAGATTTTGTGAGAAAACAGTTCCTTTGGCTTTTTTTTCCTTAGAACCAGACTCGTCTATGACTCTAAGGAAAGGTGATTAACCCCATTTTATTTTATTTTTTTAACATCTTTATTGGAGTATAATTGCTTTACAATGGTGTGTTAGCGTCTGCTGTATAGCAAGTGAATCAGCTATATGTATACATATATCCCCCATCCCCTCCCTCTTGCGTCTCCCTCCCACCCTCCCTATCCCACCTCTCTAGGTGGTCACAAAGCACCCAGCTGATCTCCTCAGGCGATGCAGCTGCTTCCCACGAGCTATCTATTTTACATTTGGTAGTGTATATATGTCCATGCCACTCTCTCACTTCATCCCAGCTTATCCTTCCCCCTCCCCATGTCTCAAGTCCATTCTCTACATCTATGTCTTTATTCCTGTCCTGCCTCTATAACCCCATTTTAAAAATGAGAAAACTGAGCATAAGGAAGGGTACAAAAAACTTGCTCTAAGCTACACAGCAGAACTAGGGTCCTATGACCCCAAAGTCCAGTTCACTTCACCAGATAAGATTCTCTCTTCATCTCTTTCCTATGAATTCATTATTATAAATGCTGTTTTCTCTATGCATTGCCTTATTTCCTGAGAGTGGGGAAGAGTAAATGCTGGAAAGGTCTGAGGAAGGACTCTGGTCTTGATTCATTTGTCATTCTAATCTCATCAAGCAACAGGAAAAGTAGACTGATAGAAATGTTGACTGTATCACTGGTATTTACTATATGTTCCTTCCTTTAAGTAGCTCTGAGGTATTCAACATGCATAGAAGATATACCAGTACCCAGGATGAAGGTAGGCATTGGAATTCCTGCTCCTTCCCTTCTATCACTCATTATCAATTTTTCCTTAGAGGGCCAGGCCCTGCTTTGGACCTAGAGATAGAACAATAAATAAAGCCAAGTTCTTACTCTCAAGCAGCTCATGTTCTTGCACAAAAAGCGAGGAAATAAACAAATGAAGATATAGATAAATAAATGTCAGGTGGCAATAAATACGATGAAAATGATACAGCAGACTTGGAGAGGGTGCCATTTTATATAGGGTGGTGGGGGAAGGGTTTGAAGAGGAGGTGACATTGAAGCAGAGATGGGAATGAAATGGTAGATTTCAGGCAGAATAGATATAGCAGGTGCAAGAGCCCTGAGGTATAAATACAGCAACCACGTGTGGAAAATGGCACTGTGTCCAGAGAGGGAGAGGGAGAGAGGTAGGCATGGAGATTGGGAGGATTGGGAACAAGGCGGGGTGGGTGGGGGCGGGTGGAGAGAGAGTGCAAATCATATAGGGCGTTACAGGCCATAGTAATTACTTTGGATTTTACTCTGAGGGATCTGTCAGGGAAGTTAGATTTAAGCAGAGAAATGACATGATCTTCCTTATATATTTTTTTAAGGCTCATTTTGGCCATGACACAAGGGCTAAGGTGAAAGTAGCAGTTAGGGAGCTATTACAGTAGGTCAAACAAGAGACTATGGTGGATCAGACAGAGGTGATGGCGATGAAGATGTCAATGACTGGCTATTCTTCAAAGGCAGAGACATTTAGCAGCAGGGCTACTTTAACTGAGACAATTAGCACCTCCTGGCTTCAGTTCCCTCATCAGTAACATGAAGATAAAACACAACCAATCTCATGAAAGCACTGTGCGGATTAAAGGAGATCATTTATAAGATGCGCTATGCCTGCGGTTGGTTTCCTTTGTTGTTTGGGGCAAAGTCTGCAACCTTTTGGAAAATCCCACTGCATATGTACTCAGTGTCCAAGATGTGAGAATATAGAACCTTGGGTTCAGAGTAGCAAAAAACAATTTTGAACCTATAGCAATTTACACATGTCTATCTCAACCTTCCAATAAGAAAACAATGATGGTTATTAATAAGTCTGCCAGCTTTTATGGTTCATCACAGGACCATGGCACATCCAAAATTATAAAACAATAGGCTAAGGGAGGGAGAAGGGAATGCTGAGTCTTATTTGTAGAATAAAAACTGGAAATATTTGTGAAAATATCTTAATAGTGATTATATTTGGTCAGTGATATTGCAGAGCATTTTTAATTTCCTCTGTTCTTTTCTACCTTTTTCAAATCAATACAATTCAAAAGGTATGTGTAAGGGGATTTGCTCCTATATCTAATGAGCAAGAAGAGTTAGAATCTCTGAGAGGAAAAGGGAGACAAGCAAAGAAAACGGTATGTTGAAATTATAAGGGAGGTAAAAAATTGACATTATGAGGGCATCAACTATGCACAAAATACACCAAGTAGCCATCTAATTTATGCAAATTAATTTAATTATTGATGTCCTGCACTAATTATAGCAACAGACAGGATCCAAAATGACACTATTTAAGCAAAGGATAAAATATAGCAGCAGCATTCAAGTAAAGCTGTGCATCAGAGCAAGGGGTCTGGAGGAGCCAGGCCTGTGCTCCAGTTGTCCTCTCTTTGGAGGGCCATACCAGGGAGTGCTTCTTTCTTGATCAAGAACCACTGATGGATAAAGAAGATGTGGTATATGTATACAATGAAATATTACTCAGCCATAAAAAAGCTGAAATTTTGCCATTTGCAACATAGGTGGACCCTGAGGATATTATGCTAAGTGAAATAAATCAGATGGAGAAAGAAAAATACCAAAAGATTTCACTCATGTGAAATATATAAAAAATAAATAAAGGATCAAACCAAACAGAACAAAAACAAACACACAAAGAACAGAGTAACAGAGGGTTTCGGCAGGCATGCATTCCATTCATGAGGTTTCTGTTTTGCTGAAGCCTTCCCTAAGCCGTGTGGCTGACAGGGTCTTGGTGCTCTGGCCTGGTGTCAGTCCTGAGCCTCTGATGTGGGAGAGCCGAGTTCAAGACACTGGACCACCAGAGACCTCCTGGCCTCACGTAATATCAATTAGTGACAGCTCTCCCAGAGATCTCCATCTTAGAGCTAAGACACAGCTCTGCTCAATGACCAGCAAGCTCCAGTGCTGGACACCCCCTGCCAAACAACTAGCAAGACAGGAACACAACCACACCCATTAGCAGAGAGGCTGCCTAAAATCATAATAAGTCCACAGACACCCCAAAACAGACCACCAGACGTGGACCTGCCCACCAGAAAGACAAGATCCAGCCCCACCCACCAGAACACAGACACCAGTCCCCTCTACCAGGAAGCCTACACAGCCCACTGAACAAACTTTAGCCACTGGGGGCAAACACCAAAAACAATGGGAACTATGAACCTGCAGCCTGCAAAAAGGAGACCTCAAACACAGTAAGTTAAGCAAAATGAGAAGACAGAGAAATATGCAGCAGATGAAGGAGCAAGGTAAAAACCCAGGAGACCAAACAAATGAAGAGGAAATAGGCAGTCTACCTGAAAAAGAATTCAGAGTAATGATAGTAAAGATGATCCAAACTCTTGGAAATAGAATGGGGAAAATGCAAGAAATGTTTAACAAGGACCTAGAAAAACTAAAGAGCAAACAAACAATGATGAACAACAAAATAAATGAAACTAAAAATTCTCTAGAAGGAATCAACAGCAGAATAACTGAGGCAGAAGAACGGATAAGTGACCTGGAAGATAAAGGACTGGAAATAACCACCGCAGAGCAGAATACAGAAAAAAGAATGAAAAGAATTGAGGACAGGCTCAGAGACCTCTGGGACAACATTAAACATTCGAATTATAGGGGAAGAAGAATGAAGAGAAGAAGAAGAGAAAAAGAAAGGGACTGAGAAAATATTTGAAGAGATTATAGGTGAAAACTTCCCTAATATGGGAAAGGAAATAGTCAATCAAGTCCAGGAAGCACAGAGAGTCCCATACAGGATAAATCCAAGGAGAAACATGCCAAGACACATATTAATTAAACTATCAAAAATTAAATACAAAGAAAAAATATTAAAAGCAGCAAGGGAAAAGCAACAAATAACATACAAGGGAATCCCCATAAGGTTAACAGCTGATCTGTCAGCAGAAACTCTACAAAGCCAGAAGACAGTGACAGGACATATTTAAAGTGATGAAAGGGAAAAACCTACAAGCAAGATTACTCTACCCAGCAAGGATCTCATTCAGATTCAATGGAGAGATTAAAACCTTTACAGACAAGCAAAAGCTAAGAGAATTCAGCACGACCAAACCAGCTTTACAACAAATGCTTACAATAAATGCTAAAGGAACTTCTCTAGGCAGGAAACACAAGAGGAGGAAACGACCTAGAGAAACAAACAAAAAACATTTAAGAAAATGGTAATAGGAACATACATATTGATAATTACCTTAAATGTAAATGGATTAAATGCTCCAATCAAAACATATAGACTGGGCTTACCTGGTGGCGCAGTGGTTGAGAGTCTACCTGCCGATGCAGGGAACACGGGTTCGTGCCCCAGTCTGGGAAGATCCCAAATGCCGCGGAGCGGCTGGGCCCGTGAGCCATGGCTGCTGAGCCTGTGCATCCAGAGCCTGTGCTCTGCAATGGGAAAGGCCACAACAGTGAGAGGTCCGCATACTGCAAAAAAACAAACAAACAAACAAAAACATATAGACTGGCTGAATGGATACAAAAACAAGACCCATGTATGTCTACAAGAGACCCACTTCAGACTTAGAGACACATACAGACTGAAAGTGAGCAGATGGAAAAATATAATCCATGCAAATGGAAAGCAAAGAAAGCTGGAGTAGCCATTCTCGTATCAGATAAAACAGACTTTCAAAAAAAGACTATTACAAGGGACAAAGGAGACTACATAATGATCAAGAGATCAATCCAAGAAGAAGATATAACAATTGTAAATTGTTATAACATAGGAGCACCTCAATACATAAGGAAAATGCTAACAGCCATAAAAGGGGAAATTGACAGTAACACAATCATACTAGGGGACTTTAACATCCCACTTTCACCAATGGACAGATCATCCAAAATGAAAATAAATAAGGAAACACAAGCTTTAAATGACACGTTAAACAAGATGGACTTAATTGATATTTATAGGACACTCCATCCAAAAACAATAGAATACACTTTCTTCTCAAGTGCTCATGGAACATTCTTCAGGATAGATCATATCTTGGGTCACAAATCAAGCCTTGGTAAATTCAAGAAAATTGAAATCTTTTCAAGTATCTTTTCTGACCACACCACTATGAGACTAGGTATCAATTACAGGAAAAAAACTGTAAAAAATACAAACACATGGAGGTTAAACAATACACTACTAAATAATGAAGAGATCACTGAAGAAATCAAAGAGGAAATCAAAAAATACCTAGAAACAAAGGACAATGAGAACACAACAACCCAAAACTTATGGGATGCAGCAAAAGCAGTTCTAAGAAGGGAGTTTATAGCAATACAATCCTATCTCAAGAAACAAGAAACATCTCAAATAAACAACCTAACCTTACACCTCAGGCAATTATAGAAAGCAGAATAAAAAGGAAAAAACCTAAAGTTAGCAGAAGGAAAGAAATCATAAAAATCAGATCAGAAATAAATAAAAAAGAAAGGAAGGAAACAACAACAAAGATCAATAAAACTAAAAGCTGGTTCTTTGAGAAGATAAAATTGATAAACCTTTAGCCAGAAACATCAAGAATAAAAGGGAGAAGACTCAAATCAATACAATTAGAAATCAAAAAGGAAAGTACCAACTGACGCAGCAGAAATACAAAAGATCATGAGAGATTACTACAAGAAACTATATGCCAATAAAATGGACAACCTTGAAGAAATGGACAAATTCTTAGAAAAGTACAACCTTCCGAGACTGAACCAGGAAGAAAGAGAAAATATAAACAGACCAGTCACAAGCACTGAAATTGAAACTGTGATTAAAAATCTTCGAACAAACAAAAGCCCAGGACCAGATGGCTTCACAGGTGAATTCTATCAAACATTTAGAGAAGAGCTAACACCTATCCCTCTCAAACTCTTCCAAAATATAGCAGAGGGAGGAACACTCCCAAACTCCTTCTACAAAGCCACCATCACCCTGATACCAAAACCAGACAAAGATGTCACAAAGAAAGAAAACTACAGGCCAATATCACTGACGAACATAGATGCAGAAACCCTCAACACAATACGAGCAAACAGAATCCAACAGCACCTTAAAAGGGTCATATACCATGATCAAGTGGGGTTTATCCCAGGAATGCAAGGATTCTTCAATATACACAAATCAATCAATGTGATACACCATATTAACAAACTGAAGGATAAAAACCATATGATAATCTCAATAGATGCAGAAAAAGCTTTTGACAAAATTCAACACCCGTTAATGATAAAAATTCTCCAGAAAGTAGGCATAGAGGGAACCTACCTCAACATAATAAAGGCCATATATGACAAACCCACAGCCAACATCGCCCTAAATGGTTAAAAACTAAAACCATTTCCTCTAAGGACAGGGACAGAGAAGAAATTCAGAGAAGAAGAAGAAATAAAAGGAATCCAAATCGGAAAAGAAGTAAAGCTGTCACTGTTTGCAGATGACATGACACTATATAGAGAGAATCCTAAAGATGCTACCAGAGACAACTAGAGTTAATCAATGAATTTGGTGAAGTAGCAGGATGCAAAATTATTGTGCAGAAATCTCTTGCATTCCTATACACTAATGATGAAAAACCCAAAAGGGAAATTAAGGAAACACTCCCATTTACCAATGCAACAAAAAGAATAAAATACCTAGGAATCAACATACCTAAGAAGACAAAAGACCTGTATGCAGAAAACTATAAGACACTGATGAAAGATATTAAAGAGGGTACAAACAGAGGGAGAGATATACCATGTTCTTGGATTGGAAGAATCAACATTGTGAAAATGACTATACTACCAAAAGCAATCGACAGATTCAGTGCAATCCCTATCAAGCTACCAATGGCATTTTTCACAGAATTAGAACAAAAAAATTCACAATTTGTATGGAAACACAAAAGATCCCAAAAAGCCAAAGCAATCTTGAGAAAGAAAACAGAGCTGGAGGAATCAGCCTCCCTGTCTTCAGACTATAGTACAAAGCTACAGTAATCAAGACAAAAACAGAAATACAGATCAATGGAACAGGATAGAAAGCCCAAAGATAAACCCACGCACCTATGGTCACCTTATCTTTGATAAAGGAGGCAAGAATATACAATAGAGAAAAGACAGCCTCTTCAATAAGTGGTGCTGGGAAAACTGGACAGCTACATGTAAAAGAATGAAATTTGAACACTTCCTACCACCATACACAAAAATAAACTCAAAGTGGATTAAAGACTTAAATGTAAGGCCAGACACCATAAAACTCTTAGAGGAAAACATAGGAAGAACACTCTTTGACATAAATCACAGCAAGATCCTTTTGACCCACCTCCTAGAGAAATGGAAATAAAAACAAAAATAAACAAATGGGACCTAATGAAACTTAAAAGCCTAGCAAAGGAAATCATAAACCATAAACAAGACAAAAAGACAACCCTCAGAATGGGAGAAAACATTTGCAAACAAAGCAAGTGACAAAGGACTAATCTCCAAAATATACAAGCAGCTCAGGCAGCTCAATATCAAACAAACAAACAACCCAATCCAAAAATGGGCAGAAGATCTAAACAGACATTTCTCCAAAGAACATATGCAGATTGCCAACAAACACATTAAAGGATGCACAACATCACTAATCATTAGAGAAATGCAAATCAAAACTACAGTGAGGTATCACCTCACATGGTCAGAATGGCCATCATCCAAAAATGTACAAACAAAAAATGCTGGAGAAGGTGTGGAGAAAAGGGAACCCTCTTGCGCTGCTGGTGGGAATGTAAATTGATACAGCCACTATGGAGAATAGTATGGAGGTTCCTTAAAAAACTAAAAATAGAGCTACCATATGACCCAGAAATCCCACTACTAGGCATATACGCTGAGAAAACCATAATTCACAATCATGTACCACAATGTTCATTGCAGCACTATTTACAATAGCCGGGACATGGAAGCAACCTAGGTGTCCATCGACAGATGAGTGGATAAAGAAGATGTAGCACATATATACAATGGAATATTACTCAGACAGAAAAGGAAACAAAATTGAATTATTTGCAGTGAGGTGGAAGGACCTAGAGTCTGTCATACAGAGTGAAGTAAGTCAGAAAGAGAAAAACAAATACAGTATGCTAACACATATATATGGAATGTAAAAAAAGAAAAAAAAATAGTTTTGATGAAGCTAGGGGCAGGACAGGAATAAAGACGCAGACTTAGAGAACGGACTTGAGGACACGGGGATGGGGAAGGGTAAGCTGGGAGGAAGTGAGAGAGTGGTATGGACATATGTACACTACCAAATGTAAAATAGATGGCTAGTGGGAAGCAGTCGCATAGCACAGGGAGACCAGCTCGGTGCTTTGTGACCACCTACAGGGGTGGGATAGAGAGGATGGGAGGGAGACGCAAGAGGGAGGAGATATGGGGATATATGTATATGTATAGCTGATTCCCTTTGTTATAAAGCAGAAACTAACACACCATTGTAAAGCAATTATACTCCAATAAAGATTAAAAAAATTAGTTCCGTAAATTGAACAAATGTTACATTAAAAATAAAGAGACAAATTGACAAAAACAAACAAAGAACAGAGTAGTGGTCGCCATAGGGGAAGAGCTGTGGGGGAGGGCAAAATAAGTAAAGGGCATCAACTATATGGTTACAGATGAAAACTAAATTTTTGGTGGCAAACAGAAGTAGAAATATATTGTACACATGAAATATATAATGTTATACACCAACATCACCTCAATAAAATTCTTAAATTTTTTTAAAAAAGAACAACTAAAGGGGACTTCCCTTACAGCCCAATGGTTATGACTTCACCTTCCAATGCAGGGGGTGGAGGTTCGATCCCTGGTTGGGGAGCTAAGATCCCACATGCCTCGGGGCCCAAAAACCAAAACATAAAACAGAAGCAATATTGTAACAAATTCAATAAAGATTTTCAAAAATGGTCCACATCAAAAAATCTTAAAAAAAACAAAACAAAACAACTAATGTGTGCATAGAATACCTTTGCAGCAGTGAGCCAATCATGAGCTCTCAGCCTGGACTTCATATACCCTGTTGGTCACTAAAGCATAGTCCTTCTCTGTAACCACCATATTCACAGAGCCCTTGAGGTCTGACTGAGATCAGGTGCAAATCATCAATCTTACTGTTATCAATAAACAATGCTGACCAGCTGGTACATACCCCCCAGTAATTCCTCAGATCCACAGTGACAAAGCAGCACTTTTGATCTGTCCATGTCATGCCTTTGCTCCCAAGAGCCCCACATTTTCCCCTTGAAGGCCACTGGGCCTTCTGCCCCCCCATCTAGTGGATATGCCAGAAAAATTAGACCCTGCGCATTCAAGCATGGACGAAGGAAATTGACCTGCCTTGTCCAGTTTCAGAGTAAAATATCTATAAGGTTAAGCATTGTCACTGCTTAAACAATCACTTCTTAGCATAAGTCTCACACTTTATTAGGCTTAGAGCCACCACCACTTTTCTCTGCCTTGCCAAATATCTCATTTAGTTACCATATCTAGGTATGAGGAAACTGTCAGGTAGTCCAGAGAAGTTAACTATCCTACCACACGAATAAGGAATATAATACTAGAAGGTTTAAATGTCTTGCCTAATCCCTGACCCTTCTGAAATCTAACTTATTAAAGCCTTTTCTCCTTCATGAACTTTCCATCTCTAGTCTAAATCAAATGCATGCATTTCATCAGACATCACAACCTCTCTCTCTCTGATTTCAAGACAATGGCCAGGGCCCTGATTAGTTCATACAACACCTTTACATGAATCAGACAGAAAACACACCCCTTCCTCTTTCTCTTCCTCTGGGCAGATGCAGCCCCATTCAGGCTAGATCTCAGCTTCCGTTCAGCTGTGAACATGATGCCCTAGTGCTGGTACAGCCTGCACCACTGTATACAAAGTCCTTCCATTGGACTGGATAATTAAGATGGCTCCCAACACGAAGAAATTTCCACTTAAATATCTTGTCGACATTTTAAATTAGAGGTGTTAAAAGTTGAGGGTATTATCCTCTTCATCAAACCCGTTTCCATTTTGTCTGTTCCTATCAGTGGTATGCTCAGACCACCTCTGCTCTCAACTTTGGAATCAATATATATTCTAGCCAGCTTGTCTTCTTTCTCATATCCAGGTCAACAGCAAATCTTTCCAATTCTCTTCTGAAAAGTAAGTATATTCTTTCCCTCCAGCTACAGCCCTCTGTTAGCCTGTGGATTTCATTCTTAGACTCCTGAAACAGATTCTCAGTCTGTTTTATATTTTAGCCTCTTACACATCCAGATCTTCCAACACAACAACAAGAATCATATTTCTTGGCCACCAAGTTTAATCATGTTAATCCCTCTCTCAGAACACTGCATCTGCTAAAAATAAAAAAAATAAGAAATTCTCAGCTTTCATACTCTTTTCTAGTTTTAACCCCACAAAAATCCCCTTGGTCGTATAGCACTGTTATAGGTTGGGTGGTCCGGCAGCAGACCTGATATAGAGCTTAGTGTGCAGGATACAGAGTGTTCCCTTGGGACCAACACCTGTGGAAGGGAGTGGAGGGAAAAGTGGGATTGAGCAGAAGAAATACAGATTGTGATACAGACCTGACAGACTGGACGGCCTTAGCCAACCCCACAGGGAGCTCCAGAACCTGTCAGTTATGCCACCCAGGGCTAAAATGGGTGAGTTTTTACACCCCTACTTCCATCAGTCATTGTTCGTGGGCCCCCCAAGGGAAGGGATGACCTTAGGTAAGGCAGCTCTCTGCAGCTGAGACAGTCCTTGAAGGGGCTGAGAACCACAGGCTGTCTGCTGAGGATAGTAGCCAGAGACATGTCCCTCTCAGAAGGAGGTTTTGGGGTGCACATCTATGTGTCCATCACAATCTATCCCTTGTGTCAGTTGGATCCACTTCCTCAAATACATTCGGGGAGCAGTTTTTCCATCGTTCTAACCAAGCATCTCTTCCTGTGGAAAACTAAGATGAGAAGTCATTGGGATGAAGCACAGCCCCTGCTCCTGCACCTGGTCTTGGAGATGCAACTGATACTCATCATCTCTTTTCTCCATTATCCAGTCTAGAATCTCCCCCCTGCCCAGGCAGCATCTCAGCTGGTATTACGGCTTATCTGGTGGCATACACTAGATTCTCATCTCTGAGGGATCTGGGCCCCTGGTCACCATGCCCTTATCAGGCGAGGGGTGCTGCACTTGTCCATTCACCATCACAGCGGGGCAGGTACAATGGACACCCAGGTGGAATCACTCGGATGCCACTCTCTTCCTCTCTGCAGCTGAGCCTCCAGTGCTGATGAGAGCCAGTTACTCTGCCATGATGGTGACTCCACTTGTTGCCTATTGTCCCTGAAAACAAGAAACCCAAAGTGTCCAGGCAGGAGCCATAGAATATAGTGAAATGAGACTCTTTGTCGTGGCCCTGGCAGAAGTGTCGCCCTTGGGGGGAAAAGAACTTCTAACCCTCCAGAAATGTGGGGATGGAAAGCACAACTTGGCAGGATTTTCCTTCTCTACTGAAATGCTAACTTTAGTGCACTGACTAACCATAGTTTGCTCTCTGTTGCAACCACATGGATGTACTTTTGCCTTCTATTCATGATTTACTTACCTCTGGATGCTTCTACGTGATGTTTCTCCATTATGGGCTACGCTTCTACATCCTCCAAACCATTAACGTTCTTCCTTTCCAAAGTAAAACTGATTAAAATGGTATCAGGCTAGTAGTTTCTATTAGAGATGGCTGTCTTCAAAAAATTCCCTTTAAAACATCCGTGCAGCAATAATAACAAATGAAAACATGCAACATTGAAACTCAGCATAGCAGCTGGCTATCTGTCATTATTCCTGGAGGACTTTTCACAATGACAAGGCAGATAACAGTGGTCTATTATTCCTACCTTATCAAAAGCAAAGACTTGTGATTTGAGTGGTGACCTTTTCAAAGAACACTGTAGAAAAGAAAATAGAACTACATTCTTTACATTTCTTAAATGATATTTAATGTGAGCCAATGCATGTGTCCTGGCAACACTTCTTATATCTGCTTTTCTCTTCTTAGTACTCAACTCCATTGCTTCTGGAATCTCTCATTGGCTGAGTCTCAGCCCAAGTTCTCCTTCTCCACTCTGTCCATTCAGCTTTTATTCTCAATCCTTTCCTTTTTCCTATATTGCATTATTGAGTAACTCCACTTAGCCTCACTAGTTAATTCTTTTCTCTAGTCTTTCTGTCATTTCTTCCCCATCTCATTCTCTACACTCTTATTAGGCATCACAGAGCTGTAGAAAATCACTTGGGAGACAAAGACTGTCCTCAGAGGGTAGAGAAGGAAAAAGAATGGAGGAAATAGGGAAAACTATCTTGCAAGTAAAGAATCTTCTTTGAAAAACTGGATGTTTTGGGGAGGGAACAACACTGTCCTGCTAGCCAAGAGGCAAAAAAGAAGGCATTCCAACTCTCTTTGAGTGCATGACCACAATTAGCTCAATATATGGAGTGAACACTCAACCAGAAAAACAAGCAGCTGCTTCCTTACTTAAGAGACTTCTTTGGGAGGTCCTCGAGTCATCTCCCTTAGCAGACCAGTACCATTCCATTCCATCCAGCCAGCCATCTATTCATGTCATTTAATCAGCAGTTATTTATTGCAGCTATTTATTGAGTATCTACTATGTGCCAGTTCAAAGAATGTTCCAAGATCACAGGAGGAATTAAAAACTGTTGTTTGGGACTTCACTGTAATAGAGAAACACAATGTAACAATGTTTTTGAAAACAAGAGAAACAAGGCCAAGTATCAGGACAATAAATGTAAATGTTTTCAGTTCCCCTATGAAACCTGAAGACTTTCAGATTCAATGAACAAGAGTACCCAGAGCACCATGATATGTAGAAACAAAATACTAGAAACAATAAATGGTGGTAAATTCATACTGTAGAGTACTATAAAGCAATAACTGTGAATAAACTACAGCTATATTCAACAACATGGATAAATTTCTCAGAGAAAATATGGAGAAAAAGAAGCCAGAGTTAAGATTCATACGGAGTGATTGCATTTCTCTAAAGCTGGAAAAGGGGGACAACAGAGTTACCGTGTTAGAAATGAGGATAGTGATTGCTTTTGAGGAGGAGGGAGGGAGTGGTGTTTGGGAGGGGGCATCGGAAGATTTCTGAGTGCTGGGAATATGCTTTCTTGAGTACTGTTACATATCTGTGCTCACTTTGTGATAATTCACTGAATTGTATGTGTTTATATATTGTGGATATTTCTGTACAGAATTCAATAAAATATGAAGAAACAAAATTATCTCTGCGATACCTCATATATTCACCCCATCATAGTATTGGGGGGAAAAAGATAAACTTAGAATGTTTGGGAACTACACAAATTCTGAATAGAAGTAGTCAAATATTTCAGTACATTGAACCCCAGATTCAGCATGCAATAGACAACCTGCCAGGGATCTGGTCATTTTCAATTGAGTATGAGGCATGGGTATTAATACCTCTCTTGACTACAAAAGACAGATGATTACGCAGGCTCAGTGACCCTATTTGGTAAGATGGTCAGGAAAGCATCTCAGCAAATTCAGCTATTGTCCAGCAGTGGATAAAAAGTGTTTTGGTGGTATGATTTTCCTAGAGTTTTCAGTCAATTTTATCAAATTGGTTAAAGTTGCCATTTTTGTTTGTTTGTTTCTTTCTTTTTTAAAATTTTGTGTCAAAGTTACCTGTGACCAGACTTTGGAGGAATATAAATACTGACTCTTCAATATATTTGAAGGACTGAAACTCTACTCTGATGAATAGACCTTTAAAAAGGTATTCAGTGAACAAAAATCTATGTGAGTGGGCACAGATCCTAGAAATGTCTCCATCATCACCACTGGCTTTATCCCATCCTTGGTACTGAATACAAGATCTTCCTGGAGTTCAGTAAATATTATACAATTCAAGATTTGTGGAGAGCTCACTACAATTCCTTTAATGGACTGACTCAGAGATATCAGATTTTAGATGCAAGGGAAAAAAAATAGAAGAGAAAGAGAAGTTGAGTGTTTTTGAACCCTTTAAGAGTTACTGAGTAGACACATTAAGCAAATGTTTAAGGCTTTCTTATCCTGTTTTATTTATTCAATTAATACTTATTGAGTGCCTCCCTTGTGCCAGGCACTATTCTAAGAGCTAGGAACACAACAGTGACCAAAAGAGATAAAAATCCCAGATTTCATGGAGCTGATATTTTAATTAGAGGAGACATAATAAAAAATTAAAATAAACATTATATGTGACAGGTAATGAATGATATGTAGAAAAATTAAAGCAGAGAATAAGGAATGGGGGGAGATTTCAATTTTAAATAGGATAATCACTGAGACAGTGACATTTGAGAAAATACCTAAGGGAGTTGAGGGTGCATGCTTTAAAAAAAAATCTGAAGGAAAATAAATCCAGGCAGACAGTAGAAAGTGGACAGGCACTGAATAGGGAATGTCCCTAGCTTACGTGAAAAACAGCATGGAGGTCAACATGGCTGGAGTGGAGTGAGTGATGGGGAAAGTATTAGAAGATATAAAGTCAGAGAAATAGCAAGGGGTACCACCTATTGTGGGCCATTATAGGACTTGGGCTTTTACTCCTAGTGATGTGGGAAGCTCCCATTAGTTTTTGAGTGAAGGATAGCACACTCTGACTTATCTATTGAAAGGACTACCCTGGCTGGTATGTTGAGTACAGACTCAAGTTGGGTGATGACAGAAGCAAGAAGACCATGTAGGAAGCTATGACACAAACAAGTGAAAGATGAGGTGGCTTAGACTAGGTAATTTGCAGTGAAGATGATGAGAAGTGAGCAGATTCTGGATATATATGGAAGGTAGAGACAAACAATATTTAACAGATTTTTATTTAGATAATTTGAACACATGATATGAGATTAAGAGAGGAATCAGAAATGGTTCCAAGAGTTTTGGTCCAAGCATCTGGAAGGATGGAGTTGCCATTGACTGAGATATGGAAAACTGCAGAAAGAGCAGATCGGGAGGTAAGCACAGGAGTTCAGTTTTGGACACATTATGTCTGAGTTGCCCAGTGGACATCTAGGTAGGGAATTGAATAAGTTTTGAATTCAGAGCAGAAATTCTGAGCTGATCCTTTTAGCATGTATTGAATCCCATCATTTTTTTCACTCTAAACCCTCCAATTACTTCCCAGATATAAACTTAGGGAACTGCCAGCATTGGGATGCTTTTTAAAGCCATGACAAAAGATGAGATCACCAAGGGAATAAGAGTACCTAAAAACAGAGATGAGGTTAAAGGATGGGGCTGTGGGTGACTCCAACATAATCTCTCACCAGCCCTACCTACAGGAAACTGAAAATATCTCCAGAGAGAGAACGAGGCCATCTGGACTTGTAGGGCTCAAAATACTCTTGGAGATCTGAGGAAACCTGGGGGCCACCTTCAGGGTTTGTGTCCATGTTGCTGGTGTCCTGCAAGGCCAGGGGAGTTGTCTACTGTCCTCTGTGGGGTTTGACAACTGGAGCCAAGCACACAAAGCAGCTGTTAAATTAAGGGACATGATAATGAAGGGATAATCTAAAGACCCCAATCAAAGGGCATCATTGCTTCCTCCTAGAGAGCCAGAAGTTTGCTTTGAAATTGGTATAAACTACAACTGGTTACAGAGATGTTGAGTTAAGGGCTGCCCAGTGAAATGGAAATATAAGAATCTGTTTGACCTTTGGATTCCTGCCCCATCTTCCTGAGAGCATAATGTGACAACTGTGACCATTGGAAAAGGAAAGAAGCCAATAACTGAAATGAATCAGGTTACTGGGGACCTAAGACATGTAAACAAAACTTGCCTAAATGCAAAACATTTGCCTTGCCAATTTGGACATTTTTTTTCTGGGAATCACTCAAAGCAGCAATTCGCTAGAGCTAGTGTGCTATACTTCTTATTCCCGGACAAGGGTTGGGGTGGGGGGGATAGAATCCACGTTTGTATGGAGCCTGAAGGTTATACTGTTTTGGGGAGGTGCTTTTTAAATAAAAATAATACAAAACTAGGTACAGGGTCTTGGAAGAGACCTATGCAAGTGAAGGCCTAAAGCTATAGTTTCATAAGTTTCACAGAAAGTCCACTTCTGACCCTGGAACCAGACGATAGAAACCTTGGGAGCAGTAACTGATCACTTAATCCTCGGTGATCAAGTTCATAGAAAAGCCAAGAGACATTCACAGTTAGCCAGGCATCGTGGGGAAAACACTCCTTGATGTCTGTTTCCCCCTCAATGCCACTCATATAAAGGGAAACATTGAAAGTCATGTAGATGAAAGGAGATACAGTAAATATTCTTGTTACTTGGGATTTTATAGAGCAGGATCATCCCAACAACCCTTAGCACATCCAATAGTCTGAGCAATCTCGCTGCACTTCACTGACACTAGGGGCACTGTGGTCTGAGCCAGAGGACCAGTGACGGCATCAGAAATGATGCCCCTGGCTTTTATCCTACGCGTAGAGTTGTCCAATAAAAGGCAGCATGCCCGTTTAAATTTGAATTTCAAACAAACAATAAATAACTTTCTACCATACATCCCAACATACTCATACCAGAAAAGTACTTGTTTATCAGAAATTCTGATTAAACTGTGCATTCTGCATTTTTATTTGGTACCTCTGGCAATGCTACCTACATTGATCTCTGCTTTGGGATATGTAACAAGATAGGAATTTAGAGAGCACATCTAAGGAATGTGCTACAAATAGCGTATTGATAGATCACACCATTGCTCCAACACTGGTCCCACATTCACAGAATGTTCCACTGTGGTATCAGAATCTATAGGGAGAGAACAAAGGACTGTGCAGCATTTGTGCATATTTGATTAGCACAGAATGGATGACTAGTAAAAGCTATTCCTACGCAACTGACGGAAAGGATGAAAACACTGCTGTGTGACAGGCGACATCATTGGAAATACAACATTCCACTGTGCCCCTGGTCTCCCAGAGGGATAAAATATTTTGTTATTGCTGGAAGTGTGATAACAAACCAAAATGCATAACGCAGTCTAATTGTGAAAAGTAAACCTATACGCTCCTCTGTAAACTATTTGTTCAACAAAGTAAAAGTCACTCATTTTCTCTTAAGATAGAAAATTAGAATTAAATATAAGACCTAAGTCTCAGCTTGTGGAGAGAATTACCAGTGCTATGTCCAGTACTATGGACCTTACAACTGTTTTAGTTAGATAATGTCTCTGAATAACTAATATTTTAGTACTTTATAGTTTTCAGATATCTATAGATAAGCATACGTTCTCTTATTCCTTCCTTACAAAATCCAAAAGATAATATCTTATCATCACCCTCATTTAAAAGCTATTTATTTATTTAACGGATATTTACTGGGTATTCATTATGTGTTTAGAATAGTGAACAAGACAAAGTCCATCGTGATGGAACTTACCTTCTAGTATGGAAAATATATATTTAAAAACTAATGAAGTTTCAGAAGGCAATACTGCCATGAAGAAAATAAAACTGGGCAAGAGCGTAGACAGAGAGGAAGGCAGCTACCATTTAGATAAGGTGATAAAAGCCTGTTTGAGATGGTAGCTGAGCCAGACATACAGCTTGTATAATAAGAAGATCCCAGGCATGTGGAAAAGGAGTAAGAATATCCCCTGAGGAAGAAATGAGTTTAACAAGTTTCTGGTACTGGATGGTACAGTGGAGTTAGTAGGGGTGTGGAAGGAAAGGAGGGTTGGATGTGGTTGGGGATTAGGTAGGCAGGGGCAAGCTCACATGGAGCCTTGAAGGGCATGGAGAAGTATAGTCTGCCAGGGCAATGGGGAGGCACCGGAGGGTTTAGAGTAGGGAAGTGCTGTGATCCAATGCATACTTAAAGGATCAATCTGGCTAATATTGAAAGCAGAGCCAATAGAACTTGCTGCTAAATTTGAGGTAAGGGATGAGGGAAAAATAAAGCACACTGGACAACTCTTCAGATTTTTACCTGGAAGGTTGGATGCTAGTAAGTGAGATGGAAACTGAGGTCTCTTAATATTAAAATACATTCCTATATTCACACTTTAACAGAGCCAAGATTTAAATTCAGATCTTTCCAGTGTTCCAATGTTTTGGGACTGATAAACATAAATCTACTAATTTATTTACTTTCTTAAAAGTCCACCTTTTCAACTGTAAGCTCCTTTATAAATGACAGAGGGTTCTGGTAATATCTGATATCTAGCCACAGCAGTCAAAAGCACATTGATGCTTTTTGATGGCGAGAACATTTGTAAGAAGTTATGACAAGTCTATCATCCTCCACATTGGCCACCATCCCTGATTAATTCACCAATCGGATTCTTTCAGAAGACAATACATGCTTCCTATATTGTTGGCTTTGGAGTCTGCTATGGAAGTACTGATTTCATGTCAGAGACCAGCAAACTTCCCCTTCCTAAGAATGTATATGGGTGTAATTGCAAACATATGTTCATGGAGATAAAAACACATGCTAGTTATTGTCCTACAGGCAAAGCTGTCTTGGTGGAATCAACAACAGCCTTTAATTATTTGAGAAAATCCAACAGAAGAATATCTCATCAACTATCTTACAACATTCTGTGTTTGATTACCATCTGAAACATACTATACTCAACATTAGAGTCTTATAAATTTAAAAAAACCCTATAGTTCCCATTATCAATGCAATTCTCAGTCAATCATGGCATGATTTTGTCTTCCTCATAAATGGTTAGGAGCCACACAGTTCCATATATTTTCCAATAATCCTTCTAGAGAATATTTAAACTCAACACATCAGAAGCCTCGATTAACTCAATGATTACTATTATATTCTTCAACTGGTATTCCAGTCTTGGATTTTCAATACCTTCCTCAAATATTCAAAAGAAATTTTTCTTCACACTTCATATAATCCTCTTTTCTTCACACTTCATATAATCCCCTTATTCTGTATGTAATATTAAGACTCAAGGCCCTTCTTCAAGTTATCTTAAACTGATCTACCAAAAACAAAAAAATCATTTGTTTCCAACTTGCCTCTTTCAGTGACAAAATATAATTCAAACTGTATCACTCTATCATTTCCAGTTTTTCTAATACCCTTCAGAGAAAATTAAAAGGTATAGGGGTGACAAAGCTAGAAGGGGAAACACATTCCCCTTGGCATTCATTCCTACGACACTCAACTATGCCTGGAACATCTACTTCAATCTGAGGAATCTGGCATTCCTGACAAATAGGGGAAAATTTTTCTGAAGGGCTCATGAAAAGAGAGATTTTTCTCACCCCAGATACTGATCAACATCAAACAACTTGGCTCAAATCTCTTTCTGATAAATACCAAGATCTTGCCGTGTGATTAAGAAGCTTATTGATAAGGTATTTTTTTTTTAATACCCACTGAGATCTCCTAAGTGAAACCTTTTGGAGATATTGTTTATGGCACATCTGTCGAGAAAGTCATTTTCAACTTGTCAGGCAAGACATGAGCTAAAAGCCTCTTTATTCAATACATCCACACCCACCCCCCGCCACACACACGTGAGGGACAGACATAGAGAAAGGAAGAGGGGAGAGAAAGAGAGGGATGGGGAGAGAGGTTCCAAGTTACCTAGGAGTCTGTTGGGCAACACCAGGCCTTGTAATGTTCCTCATTCTTATGATTTTATCCCCCCAAATGAGGGGAGAACAACTAAATTTTTTGCCCTACCTACTAAACCCACAGCCTCAGAAAAACATGTCTGTTTTCGGGGAAGAGAGGTGATGATGGCGAGCAGAGGAGGAATGATGTTTGCAATCACATTATTCCAAGTGATTTGTGGATGTATTTGAGAAGAAATGGATTGAAGCTCCTCAAAACTACTAAGACAAGCTGAAGAAGGAAACATCAATTGTCTGAATAAATCTAAACATTTTTGGAGCAAATTTAGGGACTATCACTTCTGAATGTGATTGAATAACTGGGAACAAATTTGTCCCCTTGCTGTAAACAATAGGAAACTGGATAAAATATATGAAACAGGTGTTTCAGACACTGAAAACAGAGCACAGGAGTGTGCATTCTGTAAACAGGGAAAGAAATGAGGTAAGTCCTATGATCAACATGGCTTTCTGGCTGGAGGCAGCCACTTCCTAGACTGCAGGAAAAAGAGGTTTGAACCCTAGCGGAGCACTGAATATAGGAAACAGAGATCAGAGTTCAAGGAGGCTGAGAGAGCTGAAATGTGACGGGCAGAGAGAAAGAGCTCCAGAAATACATATAGAAGTTACCTTGAGTCCTTCGTTGAACATGGAGCCACACATGCATAAGGTGTAACGCTAAGAGGCCACTCATAAAGCAACTACTGGGATCTGTGAACCAGGAGTTAAATTGTGACCAGCTAGAATGGGGAGAACTTGCTGAATACCCTGACTATTTATTAGAGCCTCTTGAAGGGGCATGCTTTAAGAGTATAATTAAATTAGCCCTAAAGGAAAACATTCTCCAGATTCACCCTAAGAAAGCTTAAAAACAAGCCTCACAAGGGTCATATTGAACTGCGAGTCACTTAACTCCCTGCCAAAACAAAATTCAACTTTCTAAAGGAAGACGACTAAATACACATTTTCAACAATATAGCATTTGCAGTATCCAGCATCCCAATAAAAATTATTTAAAATACAAAGAAGCAGGGATATATGACCCATAACCAAGAGAAAAGTCAGTCGGTACAAACAGATGCATAATGACAGAGATAATGGGATTAGCAGTCTAGGATGTTAAAACAACTATGACAAATATTCACAATGACTTTTAAAAAATATGAACGTAATGAGGGTATAAATGGAATACACACACATACACACATACACACACTCAAATAAAAAAATAGCTCATTGAGAAAAATCAATAAAGTTGAAAAAATTTTATCAAGACTGAAAAGAAAAAAATAGACAAGGTACAAATTACCATAACAGGAAGGAGAAAAGAGGATATCACTGCAGACTGAAGACATCAAAAGGATAATAAAGGAATACTATGAAAAACTCTACGCACATAAACCTGACAATTTAGAATAAATAGACCAATTCTTCAGAAAGCACAAACTACTACAACTCATCCAGTATGAAATAGATAATTTGAATAGTCACATAACTTTTCAGAAAATTAAATTTGTAATTTAAACCCCACCAACACCAAAAAACATCCCCAGGCCCAGTGGGTTTTGCTGAAGAATTCTACCAGATGCCTAAAGAAGAATTAACACCAACTTTCCACAATCACTTTCAGTAAATAGAATAAAAGGAAATACTTTCTAATTCATTTTAAGTAGTTAATATTATCCTGATATCAAACCAGATAAAGACAGTACAAGAAAACTACAGAGTGATATTCCTCATAAATTCATGATGATTAAATGCATAAATCCTTAACAAAATATTAGCAAAAGAATTCAGCAATATATATAAAGAATTCTACATGATGACCAAGCGGGGTTTATTCTAGGGATGTAATGTCAGTTCAATGTTACAAAATCTCTAACTGGAATCTACCATACCAACAGACTGAAAAAGAAAAATCACATGATCATATTGATCAATGGAATAAAAGCATTTGACAAAATTCAATACCCATTCATGATAAAAAAAAAACTCAGAAAAAGAGAAATAGAGGAACTCTCTCAACTTGATTAAAAGCAATTATACAAATCCTACAGCTAACATAAAATGTCATAAATAGTTAATGATGAAAAACTAAATAATTTCCTTCTAAGATTTGGAATAAGGAAAGGATGTCCACTCTTATTCAACATAATGCTAGACATGTGAGCAAGTGCAATAAGGCAAGAAAAAAAAAAAGGCAGACAGATCAAATAGGAAGAAATAAAACTGACCCTAGATGCAAATGACATGATTGTCTACATAGAAAATCCCAAAGTATCTACAAAAGCTTTTAGAATTAATGAAGAGTTCACCAAGGCAGCACAATACATAATAAATATGTAAAATTAATTGTATTTCCATATACTAGCAATGAACATACAGACACCAAAATTAAAAGGACAGTACCATTTAGAATGTCAAAAAATAAATGTTTAAGTGTAAATCTAAAAAAATATTATGTACAGGACTTATATACTAAAAACTACAATTTACTGATGAAAGACTGATGAAAATACTGATGAAAGACTTCAAAGAAGATCTAAGTAAATTGAATGACTTACCATCTTCATAGAAAATAATATAATAATAAAGATGTCAATTTTCCCCAAATTGATACACAAGTTTAATGCAGTACCCATCAAAATCCCAGCAAGATTTGTTTTAGATATAGATAAGACTATTCTAAAATTTATAGGAAGTGTATATATGTCCGTGCCACTCGCACTTCGTCCCAGCTTACCCTTACCCCTCCCCATGTCCATTCTCTATGTCTGCGTCTTTATTCCTGTCCTGCCCCTATATTCTTCAGAACCTTTTTTTTAGATTCCATATGTATGTTTTAGCATATGGTATTTGTTTTTCTCTTTCTGACATACTTCATTCTGTATGGCAGTCTCTAGGTCCATCTACCTCACTACAAATAACTCAATTTCGTTTCTTTTTGTGGCTAAGTAATATTCCATTGTATATATGTGCCACATCTTCTTTTTTTTTTTTTTTTTTTTGTGGTACGTGGGCCTCTCACTGTTGTGGCCTCTCCCGTTGTGGAGCACAGGCTCCAGACACGCAGGCTCAGCGGCCATGGCTCACAGGCCCAGCCGCCCCGCGGCATGTGGGATCCTCCCGGACCGGGGCACGAACCCGCGTCGCCTGCATTGGCAGGTGGACTCTCAACCACTACGCCACCAGGGAAGCCCCTGTGCCACATCTTCTTTATCCATTCATCTGTTGACGGACACTTAGGTTGCTTCCATGTCCTGAGTATTGTAAATAGAGCTTCAGTGAACATTGAGGTACATGACTCTTTTTGAATTATGGTTTTCTCAGGGTATATGCCCAGTAGTGGGATTGCTGGGTCGTATGGTAGTTCTATTTTTAGTTTTTTAAGGAACCTCCATACTGTTCTCCATAGTGGCTGTGAGAGAGTGGCATGGACAAATATACACTACCAAATATAAAATAGATAGCTAGTGGGAAGCAGCCGCACAGCACCGGGAGATCAGCTCGGTGCTTTGTGACCACCTAGAGGGGTGGGATAAGGAGGGTGGGAGGGAGACACAAGAGGGAAGAGATATGGGGATATATGTATATGTAGAGCTGATTTACTCTGTTATACAGCAGAAACTAACACACAATTGTAAAGCAATTATACTCCAATAAAGATATTTTAAAAAATTAAAAAAGTAAAATTTATAGGAAAAGGCAAAGGAATTAGGATTGCTAAAAACAATTTTGAAAAAGAAGAATAAATTTGAAAGAATGAGTCTATCCAATTTCAAACTTACTATAGAGCTACAGTAATCAAGACTGTGTGGTATGGGCAGAGGAACAGAGACATAAATCAATGGAATAGACTTGTGAACCCAGAAATTGACTCACACAAATATGCCCAACTGATTTTTACACTTGATCTTAGCCAAAAGGCTGAGAAGCGATGCCCAACTGATTTTTGACTGAAGTGCAAAAAAAATTCAATGGAGGAATGACAGCCTGTTCAACAAACGGTGGCAGAGTAATTGGACATCCAGAAATAATAACCTTGACCTAAGTCTCATATCTTATACAAAAACTAGATCATGGACTTAAAAGTAAAACTATGAAACTTAAAAAAAAAAAGTTGGAGAAAATCTTTAGGATCTAGGGCTAAACAAAGAGTTCTTATACTTAACACCAAAATCATGATCTATAAAAGAAAAATTGATAAATTTGACTTCATCAGAATTAAAAACCTTTGATCTGTGAAGGACCCCACTAAAATAATAAAAAGGCAAGGTACACACTGAGAGGAAAATATTTGCAAACCATATATCCAACAGAGGAGAGGTTATCTAGAATATATAAAGAACTCTCAAAACTCAGTAAAAATCATTCTGTTAGAAAATGTCAAAAGACATGAAGACACATTTCACTAAAGAGAATATACAAATGGCAAATTCCACTCCTACATATTTACTCAAGAGAAACGAAAACCTATGTCCACACAAAGACTTGTACACAAATATCCATAGCAGCTCTAATCATAATAGCCTAACTGGAAGCAATCCAAATACCTGTAAACAGATGAATGAATAAATACACTGTAGTGTAGCCAAACAATGGAACAATACTCAGCAATAGAAAGTAACAACACAACAACAACACGTTATAAGATACAACCACGTGGGAGAATTTCAAAAACATTATGCTGAGTAAAAATAACCCTACACCAGAGAGTCCATACTGGATGATTCTATTGATAGAAAATTCTAGACTAGGCAAAATTAACCTATAGTGACAAGACGAAGATCACTAATTGCTTGGAGTTAAGGTGGGATACAGGTGGGGTCTGACCACAATGAGATGAGGGAAATTGGGGGTGACAGAAATGTTCCGTAGCTGGATCATGGTGGTGTTGGTTACACAGGAGCATACAACTGTCAAAACTCATCCAACTGGAACACGTTTTATGTGCAAATTTTACCTCAAGAAGACTGATGAAAAATAAAATCCAAAGCATCCAACAAATACGTATACTACTAACATATTTTTGTCACAGGGCCAATGAAATTCAGTAATATTCAGATATCAGAGCAGTTAAAGATTCATTTTAAGAGCATGATATAGCTGACTCTGCACAATGCCATCTGACTTCTTCTGTAGAAAATAAAACGATAAACTTTAAACGTGACCTTGTTGTCTACAAAGTTCACATTGCAGGAAGGAAGGAGGGGTGCTCACAAGCTAGAGTCTGGGGATTACCAGTTCTTTAATTCCTGAAAATTACAGGTTAGCTTTCATTCAAGAGTTCAAATTAAGACCCTTCCAAGAATTTTTGTGAGTGTAGTCAGGAGGGAAAGAGGTTCTTCCCAAGTCAGGTATAGAAGGGAGATCTCATGATACTCAGCAGGGGTGGGGGGAGAGCAGACTTAGTAATCCCAAGAGAGAAAACTTCAGGAAGGCAAATGAACTGATGTACAAAACAGAAACAGACCCACAGACACAAAAAACAAATTTACGGTTACCAAAGGGGAAAGGGAGGGAGAGGGATAAATTAGGAGTTTGGGATTAACATATACACACTACTATATATAAAATAGATGATCAACAAGGACCTACTGTGTAGCACAGGGAACTATATGCAATATTTTGTAATAACCTAGAAGGGAAAAGAATCTGAAAAAGAATATATATTTTATATATATATATTTGAATCATTTTGCTGTATACCTGAAACTAACACAACATTGTAAATCAACTATACTCCAATAAAAATTTTGAAAATTAAAAAATAAATAAAAATAAAAGGGGGACCGATAACCCACACTAGAGAGAGCTCAGAGTTTGTCCATTAAACACAAAGAATCTATAAAAGGAGCACACTGGCAAGTGATGTAAGACATTAGGAACCTCTTTGTTGAGACTTTACCTTTCTTGGTAACTAAGGGCATGTAGCACTGTCTTATTATGCAGAGGCCAATTACCTCATTTCTTGGTGGGTCTGAGGCCATCAACCCACACAATTCTGGTCAAAAACATTTTCGGAAACCAAATTTTTTTTTTTTTTTAACAAAGAAAAGGCAAGAAAGAAACGTTACACAATGTTAAACCCAGTTGCCTTTAAATGCCAAAATTATGGATCTATTTCCACTAACTTTCTATATTTCCAAATATTGTTTTATAAGTATTACTTTTGCAATGGAAAAAAATAGTAAACATGTCATTATGGTCAGCATTTATTGGTAATGAAAAAAAAATTTCAGGGACAACAAATTGTTCTGTTGTACTCTTCTAGCTTCTATAAATTTCTGTTACTTTTGCAAGAAAATTGCTGCATATTCTAGTCTTTTCTATTAATAAACAAAGTGTGCCTTCCTATACCACAAACAATTTTATCCCACTTGGTTCCTTTTTCCACTGCATGTGTCCAATACGTCAATGTCCCCTCCTACACACCACAAGCCACAGACCACGCACGGCCACCTGGGGAAAGTGGAAGAAGTCTCCTCTGATTTTGTCTACCTAGGGAAGGAATTCATGCTACTTCATCCCAGGCGACTTTGGTAGCTAAGATGCTCAGGGTGTTAGCACAGGAGGCGTCTTCACTCAGGAGGAAATACCAAGTATCACAAGTAAATTTAGAAAATACAAGTAAAGAATTGCATGCAATTAAAAGAAATACCTTCCCCTCCCAGATTAGGGTTACTTTTGCAACTGGTGACAATTTAAGATGGTGTCTGATTATCACACCAAGACTCTGAACACTGAAAGCATAATTTGCAGCCCTTTGCTGGCAAGAAAGGTTTTTCCATGATCCCTTTACACCTTCTTAAAGATTAATGAGCTTAAATGAATGCCAGTATACTGCCATGCCAGAACTCAAACAGGTGTGTTCAGGAGTGGAAGTTAGGTTTGGGGTTTGAGAATATTTTTGTCGCTCCCTTCTCAATAGATTATAATGGAAAAATGACTGTCCAAACTATAGCTGGATTATGGCTTTAGGCCATCATGTGTGGTGGTCTTGAGCCATCTTCATGCTTCTTACAACCATCTCATTTCTTTAAAATAACTCTCAAGAAAACATCTTTTACACTTTCTTAGCAAGCCCTCTGCTTATTTCTTAGCTCAGTAAAGATAAAGTAGCTGTTTGGGAACCTGGAATCAGACATGCCCCCTGATCTGGGTAATTTTTCTCACATTAGTGCTGCTGGTACTGTGTTACTGGGAGCCAGAATTCATTCATTAGTACATTCTGCCCTCAACTGCACTCAAAGAGGACCATAGGAGGGGTTTGCGCGTGGGTGTCTTTCTAAAAGGCATTCCATGTTATCTCTGACTCTGTGTCAAATGACAAGGAAATTTATAATGGATCCTAAAATCAAATGGGCTATTCAGCAAGGAGAAGGAAACTGATACTTACTGAATGTCTACTGTGTACCAAACACATGACGTGCATTAAACCCTTGCCACTCATGGTCAGTCTTCACCTGGGAGCTTATTGGAAATTCAGAATCTCAGACACCGTCCAGACTTGCATCGTAACAAGACCCTCAGCATTGCTTCATCAAAATTGTGGACATACATGATACTAACTTTATTTTATATTAGGAGATTAAGGATCAGAAAGGTTAAGACATTTACATAAAAGTCACACCATAGTAATGAGTAAAGCTGGATTTGGGGCCCATTTTAAAACATCATATTTCCGCTCCACTGGGCCAAATCCTAAACCAGCCTGAAGGTGCAAGACTTGGGTTTCAATCCAGACTCCACTATTAATATCTTTCCAGGCTCATATACACCAGTTAACCTAACTGGGTGTCACTTTTTTTTGTGCTGCTTATTTCATGGAATTGCTACAAAACAAATGAAATGAATATATGTGAAAACACTTTGTAAAGTATTTAGTGCTGGCCAAAATTAACCTGATAATGGAATCTTCTATGTGACTCTTTCTCACTCGGTTTTTGCCAAGGCAGAGAAACCAAGAACAAAGCATGAGATGCCCAGAACTTCCACATCACACGGTGAGAGATCAGACTGCCTATGTTTTGAAACTGGACAGGTCAGCCTTGGGCCATCACCCACCTCAAGGGTATACAAAGTTTGAAAGAACTGGAGACTCTCAAAAGTGTTTTTATAGAGTAAGATCACTTGACCTGCATCTCAATCCTATAGAAAGGGGCGCTAAGGAGAGCACACAGGGAGCTTAATATTTGTTCCCTGAAAGAATATAACTTAATCTGGTAGGAGAAATCTACTTCCCTTCACCCTCAAGGCTTTCCAAACTAAAGCAATACTATATTTTGGTATTACCATGCTGACTATAAAACTGGATGGCAAAGTTTAGTTGTGCGTCTTGGGGCTGAAAGTGACTAGTGGACTTTTTATTATTTAAAAGTGTCTGAAAAGTTTTCTGGAACCTGGTCAAGATTTCAACCAAAAAAAATAAGGAAAAACTAATCCACAGATCTGGTTTAAGGGATAGTGAGAAAAAATAAGAATAATAGAGTTTGCTGCTTGCATCCTCTGGAGAACTGCTTTTCCAATGCTCTAGTTCCTATTATTATTAAAAACCAACACGAGGTTGATAGAAATTGTGTTTTCAAAGCAAAACTTTGGCTTTACAGATAAAGTCACAGGAAATAGATGGAGCAGGCAGGTAGTCTTTCCTCCGAATTACCTGTTTTTCTCCTAAATCCAAAACCCTAAAGGACATCCTAGTCCAGACTCTTACAGCTGCTAATCATGCAGAGCTAAGTGAAGCTTCCCACCAGGAAGGGAGCCTACTTCCATTTTTCTGTGGGAAACCACAGAGGTTTAGAAAGATTCTACCCCCAGTCAAGTACCAGCCTAGCAGATGGGATAAGATGGGAAGAGAGCAGCCAGCTCGCCCCTCACGGGCGTGCCTACTGGGGATCAAGGTCCCTGCCAGACTAGTTAAGGTAGCGAAGCTGGGAGGAGAAGCTTAGGAAGACCCAGAATGTTGGGCAGGATCTGGGGACGTGAACAGAGGAGCAAGGTTACATGTGGTTGGTTGGAGATAAAATCACACATGCTTAACTGGGAAACCAAGAAATCAATATATGTATTGGAAAACAGAAATTGAAAATATCCAGTTGACCAGCTTGTTCAGTTACCACATGTGTCAGGATGACTTCAAATTCATATCTCCATCCCAAACCTTTATAGGAAGCTCAACACCCATGGACATCATCTTAGTCTATCTTCTGATTCCATCTTCCCTCATCCCCTCCCCTCTCCTGACCATCCAAACATCAAAGAGTGGACTTGTAAAAACTGTCATACCATCACGCTCTAAAAAATCCTTTGCTGCCTTCCACAGCCTTTAAACAAAGTCTAGTTTCCTTAGTTGGCATCCAAGGTCTCTCACGATCTGACTCCCACTTACTTTCAAACTCATTTCTCACCAATTCCCATCCCACACCCCACGCCCCACAATCCAGCCAGATGGAACTGCTCATGGTTTCCAAACACGCCCCACCTTAGAACCTTCGCGTTTCCCGTGCTGCAGAGGTTTCCAAACTTGTGATGATAAGAGTTACCCGGAATGCTTGTTAAAATGCAAATTTCCAAGTCCTAGTACAGACCTACCAGTTCAGAATTTCCAGGGAAAGAATATGGGAATCTGTGATCTTTATAAAGCTTCCAAGTGAAAATGATCATCCAGCAACTCTAGTGTAAGCTCTACAAGGGCAAGGACTCTAGCTGCCCTTTTCCTAGTGTTACATCCAGCATCCTGAGTAAATGCTCTTCCCTCTGTCTACAATGCTCGCCCTGCACCCCGCTTTTCACCTGGCTAAATCCTATTTTGTTCACACAATACAGGTATCATGGGATTAACCTAATATGCAGTTGATATACATTGAATGAACAAACAAATAAATAAGAAAACAAGTGAGTGAATCAAATGAATGGAGCTGGAAATTTGGGGGGTGGGGTAGGCTGAGAGTTTACAAGTGGCAGGCAACGCATAGATGTCACTCACACTGGGGACAGCATCTCGGAGGCCTGAGCACAGGGATCCGGGATCAGAAGTCACACATCCAGGCCCTGGAGCATGAGCTGCCAGATAAGTATCTGGTCACTAAAAGGACTAAGGTCACAGTGCAGAAATCTTGACATTTAAGAATAATGGAGATGATCAGGGAAATTTGTTCACTGGAGAGTTGACTAGAAAATAGAGACTCAGCCATACTGGGACTTAGAAACAAGATAGAGACCCAATAACTGGGGAACTTACTGCTAAAATTTGAGTGGGACCAGCCACAATACATTCTAATAATGAATTACTGAGGGGTCCTGAGAAGACAGGATGGGGCCGGTCTGGCACATAGTTGCATATACAGGAGTTTTACAACCCAGCTCTGAAGATTAGGAGGAGATACAGAGTCTAAGAGCCTGCAACTACGTCTATCTGCTACCCACCTCCCTTCCAGGTGCAAACAAGATCATTAAAGTTAATGAGTTCTTCCTGCCTCCTCAACTAAGAAAGTGCTTTCCTAGACTTATAAGTTATTCAAGGAAATAGCAGAGTTGATTTATTTATACTTGAGAGTATGTGAGGACATAGAGATTTTAAAAATGTCCAGGAAAGCTGGACAAATAGAGAAAAAAGAAAGAAATCAAGAAAACCTCAGACTGTGCTCTTTTGACATCAGACCCACCTGGTGAAGTTGGGAATGTTTATTAGTTTTCCACAGCTACATTTATTTATGTCATAAAAATTTATCCATAAAGCCTTCAGTGGTGGCAAGAAGAAAGCCAGGTGTACTTGAGGTTTTGTGAAGCTCTCAAACTCTCCCTTTTCCTTCCCAGATGTAAGTGGAGAAGTTCGAAGACTCAGAAAGAGAGAAAACTATGAAACTCACAAGACATAACCACTTTTCCATTCACGCTTAAACCATGTGTACTTGAGCAGAAATGTAACCCATGTGATCCTGATTCATTTACGCGATAATCATCAAAATATTGTTTTCAGGAGCAATTTAGTATCCACAAAGATTTTTTGAATCTTTTCAGAAACATTGTGAATCCATTTTCCTCATAAAAAAGGAAGCTGCGTTTACCAAATGTCAAGTGGCTCAATCATGAAGAAAAAGTTCAGACTCCCTTCAAATTTTCAAGACCATGACTTTTAGTAGATTTTCATTATGTCAGACTAGGTTTTCTAGCCCCACAGAGAAAGGATAGTGCTTGCCCAGGCGGGTGGGTTGATTTTCTGCAGGTGTTACTGGAAGCTGATCTCAGCCAGTAGGTAGGGTTCCAGCCCATCATACACTGGCCCTGAGTTAATAATACAACAAGTTAGAAAGAAAAATTAAAGTATTGTGCTTAGGTAAAAAAATCCATATTTAGATGTATAAATGCATAGCAAAGGGTACCATTTTAAAGAAGTCACAGTTTAAAAGGGACCTCAGCAAACTAAAGTGGTTTCCAGCGAGGAAAAATCTAGATGGGAAAGAATTCAAATAGCTTGATAGTATAGAAATTGGGACCATTTAGCCTGAAGATGAGAAAACTTTGAGGGGATAAGACCACTCTTCAAATAAAGTAGATGACAGATAAACAACCACAAATACATTTTATAGTCAGAATCATAGCAATGGACTAGCCTATCCCCCAAACCCTTCTAGATCTGAGATTCTGCATTTTTCCCCCACCAAGGCCTATCCAGCCCTTTTCCTTCAGAATACCTCAGCTGGTTTAGAAATTTATAAATACTAACAACCGGTTTGGAAAGCTCCAGTATAAAGTTTTCAACTTAAAAACTGGCACTGCCTTTCACATCAACTTTTTGACTTTTTTGTTTCCTCAGGCTCTTCTAAAAAGAGATGCCCGACTGTAGAGGTCACCTTCTCCAAGTTTAAAAGACGTAAGGAAATCTACGCCCGAACTTGACGTATCTCATCAATTTGTAATCAGCCACCTTTTATATACATTGGCACATTCCCCAAGTCTTTTTTAAAAGATCTAAGAACCAATCCCTCCACTCTTTGGGGGATTTTTAATTATTGAACTGAGTAGCAAGAAATGGCAAATGTGTTCAGTGATGGAAGAAACTAACAGCCATGATTTCTTATGACATTTAAGAGAATGGGAAACTAAGATGAACTCTTTCTAGGTAACTATTCTAAAGGTTGAATATTTGGCCACTTTTTTATTTCCACACAATCATTAACCGTTTTGACCCAAAGAGTTCCAGAGTACAAGGCTGAGCATTTGGATGACAAACTAAGAGACTGCCTGGTGATGAGAATTTACTGTGCGCTCCGTCCAAAGTATTTCATTTGGGAAAACTAAGACAAGAAAGTCAACTAACTTTACAAGAGAAAGAAAAAAAAAATCAATTTTTTCTCTTCAGTTTACCACTGTGAGTATTCAAAAGACTCCACTTCCAAGAAAACTATTAATTTTTACAGTGTCAGCATGTTTTTTTTGCAACTGTATTTTTATGATACCATGCTCAGTGTTGGGAACATTTTATACCCAAGAGGAAAGTCTGAGCTTTTGCAAAGTGGAGGACTAGTATCATAGTTAAGCCATTTGATCAAGTTTTTGAAAACACTGTAGTTAATCCCACATAAGAGCATCTTTTAAAGTCTTTTAAACAGTCTTTGCTAAGACATCTCCTAAGTGTTGTATCCTGTTCTGTCTCTCCTTTGTCTGAGCTCCCACCATACTCTGCATGGTCCAAGAGGGTGTGTCGTCTATGCAGTCAGATGGTTGTGTGTCACATATCAACAGAGAATCCTCCTGCCCCAGCATAAATTAATCTGCTGCCTCACACATCCTGTCTGGGCAAGAGAAGAGCAGTCGGCATGATTAAAAGGATCAGAAAGAGTTCCTGCAAGGAAAGGTTAAAGGAACCAGAGGTGTTTTACCTACAGAAGAGAGAGAAGGATTTGAGCATAGTCCTTCAGTCCATGGAGATTTCTTTTCTAAAAGCTATAAATGATTAAATAAATAAATAAATATGCTCCGTGCCCACAGAGGACCCACAAAAGGAAATATACTTAAGTTATAGCCAGAGAGTTTGCCATTGGACCAAAGGAGGTCATTTCAAGGTTTGAGTGATAAAGCATTGAAATGATCTCCTCTGGGAGGTTTTAGAGCCTGTCTTCCTGCAGAGCTTCCATAAGACAAGAGCTGTTCCTTTGTCTCGGATGGTTGAAACAAAGAACATCTGTGGCTAAAATGCAGAACTGGGGCCTCGTGGCCCCATAATGCCAGACAGAGATGAATCCATCCTGCTACAAAGGCCTGTGGGAAAGTATTCCCTGAACTTCCCTTGGTAATCAATTCTAATACTTCGCAATCTTCCCTCTCAGGGAGTTCCTCTTTATAGACTCAAAGCCCATACATTAAGTTCAGGACTTTTTCCAGGCACGTGAACACACACAACACACCCTTGAGCGGTCCTTGATTTCCTTGCTGATGGGGTGCTCACTTGTACCCTGGTATAGTGGTATTCGATCTAGTTTATTCTTTCATGTGCCTGTCATGGGGTAAGCTCTTCAAAGAGCACACACATGACTGTTCTGACAGTGGATAGAAGAGGCATGTGTGCTGTTGGGTGATCTCAAAAGGTACCAGCATCAAATTCAGCTAAACTCAATAAGGACATTTTCAGTGACTTTCCTTTGCCCAACTCTAAGCTAAATTTTGGGTAGGTACACAATAAAAGTATGTCTTTTTTGCTTGAAGTCATAGATTTTAGGTAAAAATGAGATATATTCATAGTAAAGAAAATAGAGTGAAAAAACCATAATGGAAAAGACTTTTTAAAAAATAATGTATATGTATGTATAACTGAATCACTTTGCTGTACAACAGAAATTAACACAACATTGTAAATCAACTATACTTCAAGAAAAAAATAAAAATCAAATAAAAAGTAGAGTGAGACAGCTTTTGTTAGACAACAAGGTGACACAGTGAATAAGAAATCAGAGGTGGCAAGGACATCTGTGGACTAGGGTAGCTGGGGAAGTCCTCGTGCAGCTGATGGGACAAAGTTTGGAAATCTTGATACATCTCGTAGCTACTTTTCCATCTAAGTGACTTCCCAGATTGACCAATACTCTTTTGTCTCTGTGAAGCACACTGACCCGTACCCACAGGCAGCAGATCACTTTTAGTTTGTAGGTGGCTTGTCTTGTTTTTAAATATGAAAATTTCATACCAGCTGAATTTGTTTTGACATTGTGTTTTTAGTGTTTTCTTTTTAGTGTTTAGTTTTTTAGTGTCTAGTTTTAGTGTTTTTACATAGCAATCCAACTGGAAATCTTGGCTAATCTAAAGAAGACAACATGAGCTCTAATCCCTGGACTCATACTCAGAAAAATAAATTATCCTTGGCCATGAATGTTTTTAAGTCATTCATTATGTGTTCACTTATACATTTTCATGATAAAATAAAATGTTAATGTTAAAATATACATACCATCTCTTTTAATGATTCTCTGCTTTAAATGACTTCATTAACCTGTCAACTACTTACCCCCTAGCATTGCATAATAGGGCTTTGCTTGCCAAAAGTGACCTAAGGAACACTGGACCAGAGGAGCAAAGAAGTGGATTCTAGCTTTTACTCTCTATTGGAACTTGGTCAAGACCATTCCTTCTCTGGCCCCAGTTCTCAATTCCATAAAAAGAACTGGGGCACAGTAGGTCTCTCTATGGCTCCTTCCAGCCTTGGAATTTACAAATCAGTGATATCAGCTTTCATGAGCTCTCTGCGCACTGCAAGGCCATAATAAATACTTGTTAACCAACAATCATTTGCACTTTTTACTGTCCCAACATAGCACATCTTTAAATACTCCAAGGCTGCAGCACCCTTGGAGCTGATCTTATTTCTCCATGTGACTGCTTTTCTCAGCAGGAAACGTGGTATCTTCATTTCGATCTCCATTGGGTTTGAAACAGAATGGAGAGCAAGGTGTATAAAAAAAAACACACTTCCAACAAATGCAAAAAAATATGAGAGTTATTAGAAGGCATTAATTTGGGCAAAAACAAATCCTTGATGATTTTGGCATGTGCCTTGAGAAGAAATATGATAATTACAGTAAATTCTTTTTATAGAGAAACAGAATGCATTTTTCCCAACCCAAAAGCACCCTGCAGCCCAGGGAGGAAACGGTCAGCCCTTTCTCCTACTGACAGGGACCAGAACCCTGAAACTAATGTTTTGCTGTCCTTTCACTGAAATGACTGCCTTCCGGGAGGTCTGGATTACTCTTAGGCCCAAAGGGCATTCCTGTAACTCATTGGAGTGAATTTTGGGACACAAAATACTTGCCAAAAGCCTGTACAGTGGCATGGCTATCAGCCCGGGAAGCCGGTGACTGAGTAACTCACACATGGGCAAATCATAGGATAGATATTTTCCACTAAAGAGCAAAGCGATATTCACAGATGAAGTTTCTCTGGGTCTTCTGCAGACAGGAAGTGAGGAACATTCATGGACTCTTCAGTTACCTTTTCCCTTTACATCTGAGTCTCTCCTTGCATCAAGGACTAGTAAAGCCGAAGTGGTGGGACTAAGAATGAAAGGAAAAGATTATCTAAGAAAATGCAATACTAAGGGTCTCCAGGGGAAATATGGCTACCTTAGGAATTATGGTTCATCTTTATGTCCCAGGATTTTCTACATATTCACATCATATATTCTGCAATATTGGTTTAATTGAGTCAAATAGAATCAGATAAAAATAGCATTTTAGCGCTAGAGTTTATCATCTCATCTGATTGTTTCATGATCTGAACACTTTGCCATAAAAATAAAATGAGAAGAATGAGTGTATCCTAGTCAGAGCTGTTAACAGGGGCAGCATCCCTCATGGCTGTTATAATCCACAAAGGAATATTGACCGTGGACCGCGGAGCCTGGGAAAATGAGTCCGGGACTGGACAGATGCTGTATGGCGAGGGATGACATGCAGACGTGTCAGTGCTTACCTGGGGTGAGGCAGCCATGGACAGGAAAGATATACAGTACCATCCTCTTGGAAAACCTTGAGAGAGCCACAGCCAGCAATGCAGCTTTGTAATCGAAAATACTGTTTAACGTTGCATCGATCCCAGAACATTCACTTCAAAGGAACTGAGAAAGCCCATGCAGTTCAAATTCCAAATTGAAATATTAATAAAGACGTTTACAACTCTTACGGCGGTGCCTGAGCTGCAAAACAAATGATCTGTTGCTGCTGCACTCTGTCTTTTTTTTATATAATAGTTTCTTCATTGGAAATGAAAAAGTAGTTAATGGTGCAGAATGATCATATGTTATCAGGCCCCGGAGAGTCATGAGAGAAAATGGGGAATGAAAGAGAGAGAGAAAAAAGAAAAACCTCCCTCTTTCCAGGGCTTTCAAAACTCTGCTCCTCCCTAGGGAAAGCTGCCTCTGATTTTAAAAGAGACTTCTGTGGCAGCAGGCAGACCAAGGTAAGTACACCTGCTCAGGAAACTCACCAGGAGTGGCTTTATGAGTTCCTGATCTCCTAAAAGCATCTGGAGGCGCAGCTGCTTTGCAAGAGTTGAGGAGGGCAATAAGCAGGGTTAATCCCATCCCTTGGAGTAAAATAAAAATAAGAGGTGATCACTCAGCTACAGACAGGAAAGTACTCTATTGCTCATGTGGGTGGAATCCAAGCATTATAGGCTGGAAACAGACATGGAAATACAATAGAGTCTATTCCTTTTTCTACTCCAAGACATTTGAAAAAAAAATATTGTGTTCCTCGGGTTTTATCCCACTGAGGAGAATAGCTCTCTACATTAGGAACAGTGTTGTTCAAAAAACACCCTTGAGTTCCATGCCCCATAAGTAATGCCACCTTATAATGAGGTCTTGTTGGCCCTTTAGGTCCTAAGTCCTCTTGAATGGTGTCCAAGAGCAGCCTGCCTCACATTGCATTCCATGTGACATGAAGAAATTAGAGTGGGGTTTTGGCATTGGTTTAAAAGTCAAAGAAAAAAGCAGCTGGCCACTTCTAGTAACATTTTATAATTTCCGTCATATATAAGCAGAAGGCAACTTATTTTGACCAGTTTATGATATGCAGTCACTAAAACTGATATATTCAACTAGAATAGCTGAAGTTGTTATTGAAACTAGCTCAGAGTCTAGAGTAAAACAGTTGCTTCTCACATCAAATATTAGGCAGTCTTTAACTTAATTCAGGGATCATCAATCTATGACCCCTGGGTCTGGTCTACTGCTTATATTTATAAATAAAATTTTATTGGGAAACAGGCATGCCCATTCACTGACTGCATTCACAATACAACAGCAAAATCAAGTAGTTTTGCTGACCCTCGGATAAGCCATAACTTGCTCTTCTAAACAAGATTACCTTGATTCTGGAACTGAGAAAGATATCCCTTAACAGACAAAACAATCTCTGAATGGTCATAGGTAAAATATATTTCCAGAGTTGCATGCATTATTCTGCAAATAGAATCAGTTCTCAGATTATATACTTCCATCCTGGTAGAAGCCTGCCATTTCGCTGCACTGGAGCCAGGGCAGTCATGAAGACACGCAATCTTCACATATTGTAAATAAAATTTGGCTCTACAATGGCTTTTGGTTGAAGAATATTTAAAACACTGTGGCTTGCTTTCATGGGTGTGTGTTTTTCTTCAGAACTAAGTTTAAACATCTCATTAAATGATTTTCATTTATTTAGAAGTCATCTGAAGATTGTGGAAAGGCTATAATGGTTTTTTTTTTTTCTTAATTTTGAGCAGTCCCTTTTCACTCCCCTTTTAACTTTCAAAAGGAAAAGTAAAAAGAATTATACTCTAGCCCTCTCAGCGTAATTCCCTGATGACTAGTTGACTCTCCTTTTTGACTCCAAAGCACTTTGTCTCTCTATACTATCTCTTCAGCTAAAAGAGACTGCTGAAAAACAAATAAAATGAATTCTGTTCCAGTTCAATAGTTTCTTTTCAGTTGTTTTTATTTTGCCTCACCAAGTCACTTGGCCTCACTTACCCCAGTCATGGGAACTTTGTCCATACTGGATACCCTTCACTCTAATCCCCAAAGCCTCATATCCTGTTTTTCACTCTTTCTCTTGATTTTAGCAGATGTTGTCTATTAATGTGTCTGAGAGCCTAGGATGCTTCCATTATTGACTGAAGAAACAGGCTATTTTCACTCTGTGTGTTTCCCCACAGCTACTGTCCATTTGTCACTTGCAAGAGTGTAACCACCAGGATAAATCAATCACGAATTGAAATATGTGGAATGATCAGGCTCTGAAGATTTGGGTTCGGGGCATCAGAAAGCAGAAACGCTACAGTTGTCTCATGTTACTAATCACAACTTAGAAACTCTCACTTGTCTAAATAAATCCAGGCAATGCTTCCTTGTTTTTAAAAATCTGCCATCCACCTGACCCTCCTTGTTTGAGTGTCAAAACATAGTGTAAATCAACGGCTAAGCTCTGAATGTGTACTAAGCGTATGAAAAAAATGACCGTCTGGTTTGGTCGAATGTAAGTTCACCAGGGAAAATTGGTATAAGCCAAATCTAGAAAAGGTAGGGTAAGCCCTGATCACCTTGGTAAGAAATTTTGTGCTTATTCTCAAGGCCACAGAGAGCCAGTGAAAATATTTAACTAGTACGGACTACTGGGTTCTGGAAATGCATTCTTTCTCATTAGCTGATTGATTTTAGCCATTTGATTAGTTTGTCCTCAAGTTTTACTAGCAGTCAAAGTAAAACCTACTTTATATAACTCAAAATATGGTTCAGAGGAGCAAATGAGATACACTTGCAAAATGTGTATAAGGATCAAGTTTTATGATTATCATCATATTCATCATAATGGCCCAAGTTATCCCACCAATTTCAGTTCATTGAAACCAGTTTAGCAGAGTACACTCAAAACACCTGAGCCTGGATTCTGGCTCCACCATGTACTATGTGGTGACTTACCTTACTGAAGCTTCAACTTTGTCTTCCCAAACTACTGTGATAATAATAGTACCTACTTCACAAGCTACTAAACAATAAATAAGGTAACTCATAAAACACTTAAGACAAGGTTTGACAGATGGTAAGAGATAAGAGCTAGCTTTATCATCGTCTTCATTCATAGCTCACAATGGGAGTGTTAGTTGGGTATGAGGGACAGAGCAATAACTTCACCCCACATCACCAGGGAGTGTGTGCAGGGTCACTCCAACGAAGGAATTTTACCAGTTGATAGATGACTTTCTTAGCTTGATATACAGTGCACATAGTAGTGGTTCAACAAACATTAGTTCCTTCATTCAGTAAGCTTTCAACAAATGTGTGCTGAGGACCTAATTCATGCCACACAATGTGGAATATAACATTGAACAAGACACTGTAGAGTATGGATTTCACAAACCAAACAACAAACCGGGCTAAGTGGAGGGTTCTGAAGGAATGCACTGCAGAGCCACTTAATCCAGTCCAGAAGGGTTAGAGAGGGCTTCCTAGAGGAAATAATGTCTAAGCCAAGACTTGAGGCAGGAGAAGGAATTGGCCACATAAAGCAGTGTGGGGCAGGAAGGTTATTTCATCAGAGGCAGCAGGATGTGGAAAGTCTCAGCGATCAGAAGGATCATGGAAATCCATAGATTGAAAGAAAGTTAATATGGCTGGAGAGCAGAATACGATGTGCTCTGTGATGGAGGTAAGAAAAATAGCTCATGGCAGAGGGTATTGAATGTAGACTGAAGCAGTTGGACATCATCCGAAAGCAACAGAAAACGAAGGGTTTCAAGCAAGGAGTGTGATCTGATCACCTTTACATTTGAAAAAATTATTAAAATAAATGAAATCACTCTTGCTAGAGAATGAAGTTGTCTACCTGAAAGATGATAAGATGATGATGATTTCTGTTTTGTTTTGTTTTGTTTGGCCAAGGGCACGCGAGATCTTAGTTCCCCGACCAGGGATCGAACCTATGTCCCCTGCATTGGGAGCTCGGAGTCTGAACTACTGGATTTCCAGGGAACTCCCGTGATTCTTGTTTTTAAACCTTAATGTTCAGCCATTAAAGGCACTGGCAGAAGGGCAGTGGCAGATAAGTTTGAGATATCCAGGGAAATGGAGAATGGTGAGGGATTGAGAATTCAGCCACAGATTTCTAGGAGTGGAGGGAGTCCTTGTTCTTATCTCTGAGTTTCAGTTGTGTCCAGTGATTAAGAACCATATTGTTCCAATTTATAACTACTGCATATGACAGGGACTATATATATATATATATATATATATATATATATATATATATATATATAAAAAGTTATGTGCTTGCCATCTTTCCCACCTCCTCCACCCTCACCTGTCTTTCAAGAAAGATAGCTTCTTGCTTTTGTGTTCAGCTTTTATAACCTCCTTTGCTGCAAAGAATGCAGGGAGAAAAACTCAAGCAGAAAATTTAAAAGACATCTGAGAAACCAAGTGGATTTACCTAATAAGTAGTTGATCCAGAAAGAGGAAGAAAGAAGCAAGAAACGTAATAAGATTAGTAAAAGTTTGGGAAAGCTTGACATGGTTGTGGAGATATATTTGGGGATGCAGGATAGCGTAGGAGATATTCAGAATGAAAAAATGAGGAAAAACATTTTACCAAGTGTTCCTGTGTTATAAATGATGTAATCACAAAAAAGTGCAGTAAGATTTAAATTGTTTTTCAATTATTTAAAACACAGAACAAGCATTTATTATATTGCAACACCAAGCTGAAGTGGGGCTGCAAGACTCCTAAACTATGCAAAAGTTACCTGTATGATGAGGAGGCTTCCCCCAAGACATAGTGATCCATTTCCAGAAAAGTCTGTTTAAAATTCTTACCAAGGAGGAAAGGAAAAAGGGGGGAAAAGGGTCTTTCTTTTCACATCCACATGTATAGGACGTAAAGTAAGAATTTTGACAGACACTGTTTTTTCCCTTCCAATTATGCTCACTTAATAGTATTTAATAGGAAAGGTCTTAGGAAAGATGAATGAAAAAGACGCTCCAAAGAAAAAATGCAGACCTGGAATACCCTAAGCAGCTGCATAAGAGAGGGAAGAGATACTGTGGTATAATCATTATTTGCTCAGAACAGAGCAGAGTAGGGATTTGTGCTCTGTTTCTGCTTAAAATATCTCACATAGATGAATCAACCAAAGAGTGGAAGCTAAATCAGACAGTTTAGCAGACTAGAGTAGGGTATCTAAGACCACAGAAATAAGAGGAAAATACTGCTTAAACTGACAACAATTTAAGCGTGATTTATAAGGAATCCAAATGTATTTTTACTTTTTATTATCAGATAGCAAAGATTTCAAGGAAATGATTGCTCAACCTGTTTGAGAACAAGGAATTTTGGGAGGCTGAGACAGCAAGGAGCCCAAGAGGTACATGGCCAGGGCATTTGAGAGTGTGGGGCAAGAAGGGGACTTTTCTTTGCAAAATTACGTCTTTGAATCAAAAGTTTAAACTTACTTTTTTTACATAGGAGGATTAGGGCTTGGGGTGATTTGCTATTTTCTTTCAAAAACCAATAATGAGCTTGTCTCTGAACAAACATACTATCTAGTCTATTGTACAGGCAATAGAAAATTGGGTGTAATTGAGAATGCTGCATACAGCGTTCATGCAGCCAGCCAAATGGCTAAAAGCCTGTGTTTTCATTCTAGACCCAGAAAAAGGGGAATTTGTGGGAAAGGGGAAATTGTATGTGGAAAAGAAATATATCTGGATACTGGATCTTTATTCAGTATTCACTTTTATGGAAAAAACTGAGATATCCTATTTTTAAACCTCAAAGTCCAGCTATAAAGGAAAATCAGTTTTGAATATGCATCATTGGAATACAGTTTCTTCAATTTGTTCCATACGTTAAGCACCAATTACAGCTCAACCTGTAATGGGTAGCTGTTTGGCAGCTTCCATGAGAATGCCACAGCAAGACATTTACACTATGTTACAATTATTGAAACAATAGCGTGGTACTAACTACTTCATCAGCAGGGTATGCCAGTACATGGACACACAAGGAACTCCTTTCTCTCCACAGTCCCCAAAGAAGGATGGAAAAAACAAGATCTAATCCCTGCATGATCGCAACCCTGGAGACCAAGTGAGCTGTCGGAAAGAAGAATGCTGAAACAATTACCGATCATTCAATCCAGGCATCACCAAAAGAAGATGCAGATGATTATTAATCTGTATGTGCTGAAGATGAGCAATACATTCTCTCCAATACCCTGCTGCCCACAAGAGAGAATCAGAATCAACAACAGTGTCATCTAGGGCTGTAATTTCACTCCACCTACATTTCTAGATGATTATCTCAACTTCATGAGACAAAGGGGGAAAAAATTTATCATTTTTATATATAAGTAAGCTGAATAAGGGAAGCTGCCCTTCCACAAATTTCCTGGGCTATTAAAGAACACCCAGATGCAGAAGTCCAAATTCCCAGTCCAATATTTATCCCATTAGACTACGGAGTTTCCTGTGGTCATGTCAAGGGCCAGAGCAGTTTCTCATTGTTGATATTATTGATATTTGGACAAGACAATTCTTTGTTGGGAAAGGGAAGCTGTCTTGTGCATTGTAGGATGTTTAGCAGAATCTTTGGCTTCTACCCACTAGATGCCAGAAGCACCTTTCAGTTGTGAAACAAAAATGCTTCCAGACATTGCCAAATGCCAAATATTCCCTGCAGTGCAGAATCACCCAGCTGAGTATCACTGGACTAGAACAATATTAACTTACCTCTTAAATTATTAACAAAGTATATGAGTTCATCTTAAGAATTTAGCCATACTCTTTTAAGAATATCATACAATTTGTTATTAACACTATCATAAACCCCTATTATAAAAGTCTAATCTGTACTACAGTTTAGTGGTGAGTTAAATCATTTCTTAGCTACTCATTAAGCAACACAGAGGATCCTTCTCATACACACAGGCATTAATTTCAAGTTCAATAGCAACCAAACACTGATAGTCTACCTGTCTGTTAGAAGCTGTGAAAATATACATTATCTCATTATTAATCACTTGGCATTACATAGACATTCTCAAAACACTGATATCCAGCCTGTCATACCATGTTATATGTAGATGAAATGGGACTTGGGAACACTTTGAGGAAATATTAAATTCTGGGAACCTCTAGATAAATAAAGATATCAACCAGGAAAAGTTGGATTGTTCTAAAGTCAACATACTTACAATTACCCACCAAAGCCAAATGTAAATTCCAAGTCAGTGAGCCTAAACACCTTCTATACTTCATGAATCCTTTAGTAATTATCTTCCTGGACCCATCAAGTTCTTGGGAAGATGTCATAGATAAATTATGGAGCATACAATTCTCCACTTAGAAAATTTTGTCTGAATTTGATAGTCTTTGCAAAATTGAGGCAGGCTTATTCATCAAAGATCACTGAAATGGAAAGATCACTGTTTGATCCATCACTTGGATCATAATTACGTAAAGATATTAGTTGAAGCCTACCGTGGTGCTCACCTTTCGTTGGGGTCTTTTTTTAAAGGACATCTTCCTTATGGACATAAGAATTTAGAAATTGGGGCCAAGAATCTTCCAGGAATAACACTGCCACAGGACATCTAATGGAAAACCGTTATTGTTTCTTCAAGCAATATGATTGTGTGAGGATTGGATGCATACAAATGAAATATTTTAAGAATTACTCAAAACCATGACGCCTTGATTTCAAATGAGATCATTTATTTAGAACTTGAATTTCTGTTCTTCCTGGAACACTACTTCCAAAGAGAGACATTTTCTGGGGTTGAAAATCAGAGTAGATGAACACTTTTTGGAGGAGTGCCAGGTTAAGTTGTCTTTATTCATATAATGCTTTTAAATATAAGATCATCCTCCGAGTGATCACTCTGTGTAAATTCATCTCCATTCTTAGAAAAAGAATTATAGATGACAACACAGGGTCATAGTGAAAAGAACTATCTCCCAGCAGACATCGCCCTTGGTGATTATCAGCGTGAAAGTTTTTAGCTATCTTTCTGAAATATACCAGAGCTGTGACCACAGTAAACTGAAAAGATGGTCAGACGTGTATAAATATCATCACCATCCCTACCACAACCTGCTAAGGATTGGAGTTAAACACTAGGATTAAACAATGTCCAATGATAATTCCCAAGAGCCTCTTCTGCTTGTGCACGGTAGAAATTACAATGGATGATTCCAAACCTAAAATAAACAACTGTTCCACTATTGGTGAATTTAGAAATTATTGGCTTATATAAAAGATTACAATTTAGGTCTATTAAAATGAAAATCTTGAGCCCACGGGAAAAGAAAGGATAAAATGTATTTGTAACATAGGAAATTTAGTGTTTCTGTGACATGACATAGTAAAATAGTCACAACTTATCCTCAAACAAATGTCACTTTACTAATAAACATGTTGCAACCAGGTTGGCAGTGATAGCATGAGAAATCTTCTAATCTTGCCTGGTTTTGTATATTAAATGATTCTCCTTCATAGGGAAGAACAGTGGGTACAAAACCATGGGAATTTGGTTGGTGTTGGACATTTGCCCTAAGCACATTTTGCAAAGAAAAGCCATTTGTGTATGGAAAAATAATAATCTAGTCAAGAGCAAACTCCTATGTGTTTTGCAATCAAAGAGATAGTTGCAGAGTTCTAATTTGCTTGCCAATGTTACAAGGAGTCTTTAAAAATGTTAAAACAGATGATAAAGTCCACATGTTGGCTGACCTGTTTCTTCCTTGCCCTTCTTATAAGAGCAATGGAAGTTAAAGGTAGGCAGGAGGGTGTGTTGCAGTAGGTGGGTCATGGATATTGGACTTACATTTGGTTGTTTTTGTACTTCCATTAAATGAGAACTGATGGAATCCCTAGGATAATACTAGAAACATCTTTTTGGCACTTCGGAACAAGAGTCATTTGACCAAGAACTATCCCATGACACAAGCATGGATATAATAAGATCCAGGCACATGAATGTGAAATACTGTAAGACCTTGAATATAAAGACGACTTAGAACTGGTTACAATGGAAATATGGACATTATCCTGAGAAATATTTTGGGACCCTACTTCTTCAGAGAAAAGAGGAGAAATCATTTGTCTTCACAGCAAAGGAATTGAAGGAATCATTTAGTGGCTGATACAACACAATGAGATATCTATTCTCCAAATATTGGCTTCATAAGGCATAGATTATCCGTGAAGAGGTGCTGCACCAGTTATCTACTGCTGCATAACAAACTTCCCTGAAACTCGATGGATTACAAGAAATGTATTTCTCAGGATTCTGTGGGTCAATGGGGCTGAGGTGGACAGTTCCTTTCTACCTGGTATATCTAAGGTCACTCATGTGGCTTCATTCCTCTGAGCCATCAGCTGGGGCTGGAAAGTCCAGATGGCCTGTTGTGTTGCACAGTCTCTTTCCACGTGGTCTCTCATTCGGCAGTTTAGCCCAAGATTCATGACAGCATGATGATTAGTTGCCAAGAGGAAGACCTCCAAGATGAGAAACCTCACTGTGCAAGACCTTTCCATGTCTATGCTTGCATTAAGTTTACTAATATCCCATAAGACAAAGTGATTCACATGACTAAGCCCAGATTCGCTGTGAGAAGAGGTTACCAAAGGGCATAAATACTGGAGGCAAAGTTCACTGGGACCATATATATAACAGTCTATAAGAGACGCATAGGAAATTTACATCCTATTACGTTGCATTGTATTTGTTTTATATTACATTATATTTGTGGGATTAAATTGGTGGAGAAATTCAAAATCAAACCGCAACTGCATTAAGCAACAATAACTGTTTGAAAAAAATGCCTTCCAACTACTGGGTAATTTGGTTTACAAAATACCAATTTAATCTCATTCCCCACCCCCCAACCTCCACCCAATGTAATCTCCTCTTTTCACAATACTGAAAGACAAGATTCATCTTGAAGAAATGATACCAAACTAATGGTAGGAGTAAGACGGCTGCCATCAGATAGCCGAATTATTTTGTGATGTTCTATTTTATTACTATGAAGCAATCATTAGGATAGAAATACCTGCTTCAATTTTCTAACACGTTTATAAAACCCAAACTCATCTGAGCCCTCTTGGCTGCTTTACAGACCCCAGGCAATCCCCATCCTGAGCTGGGTCCCCACCTGAGACTAGGCCAAATGCTGCTTCCTGGGATCCTTAGTCAATTTTGGAACCAAAATATTATGTGCCAAAGTCAGGTACTTAAGACCAGTCATTTCTAACTAGCCCCTCATTCCTTTGATCAATGAAAAACAATTTCCCTCCGGCTCATCCCTGTCCCTTATGTTCTCAATTTTCTCATTCCTTAGCCATTGCGGGCTTTCTCACTACTTGTTTTCCCACTACTGACTTGTCACTGAGACCACCTTCAACCATCCTTCTAATACCCTCTTACTATTGAAAATAGCTTCGAAAATCTCCTCATTTAATTCTACACCTACCTCTTTGATTCAGCTCCACTCTTTCCAATGGAATATATTACATGTCAAAAGGTTGAGATTTTTCCTGCTTTCTCATCTCTGCTTTGAAATAATTACCCTTCTGCTCTCATGTAAAAGTTCACCTTTCTATAAGATTTGGACTATTTGCAAAACCACTCTCCAACCCTGCTGTGGCCATGACAACTTCAGTAATGCTGACTCCAAAGCTCATTTCTCAAGTCAAGTCCTCCCCTAGCCCAGGCCTTCAGACTTACAGCTACCAGTCTACAACTTGAAATTTTCACCTGTTTATACTGAAGGTGTCTTAACCTCAATGGATTGAAAACCAGATCCACTACCTCTCCCTTAAATTTTTGCTTACTTCATTATCATCTATATTAGTATCACCCATAATCAGGTAAGTTAAAAAACTTGGAAGTCATCCTTAATGCTTTCTTGTTCCTCACTCCTCATCTTCATCACTCTTTGAGTCCTGCTGATTTTCCATTTGAAATATTGTTAGAATCCACCTCCCTCTTTCCATCCACTACAACCTATTTCAGTTCTCAGCATCTTTTACCCACACTACTGAAGCCACATCCCAACTAGTTTACCTGCTTCTAGTCTTGTTATCCTTACATCCTTCCTCTGCACAGCTACCAGCATAAGGATCGACAAATCCAACACTGTCATTGCTAAGCTTAAAAAACATCAATAGGTCCCTATTCATTTATTCTGCAGAGTGTTGAGCACTTCCTATATGCCAGGCATCACTCAAATGCTGAGGGTACAAGAGTGAACAAAACAGACCACATCTTAGTCGACTTTCATAAAACGACACTCTGCTGAAGAAGACATGAGTAAAATAACTTTTTAAATAGGTATGTAATATTATGTTAGAAAGTCATGCATGCTCTGAAAAAAACAACAAATAAACAAACAAAAAAGGTAAAGGAAGAGAAGTTGCCGAGAAGTACCATTGTATATAAGTCCTTCAGGGAAGGCCATTGAGGGAAAACAGAATGACGGAGGGGAGCCAAGGGACATTCAGGGGAAGATAAACTCCTCAATTTCAGGATAAAGTCTAAGTTTGTAACGCCATACACAAGACACTCTGTGCTGACCTCTGCATCCACTTCCCTCTACTTACTATCTCTCACTTTCCACCAACAACACAAAGCTGCCCTCAGTTCTCCACAGTCATCATCCCACTTTTTACTTTTGCTCCTTTTCTTACACTGTTCTCTCTGTCTGAGATGTCCTCTCTATTTGTCCCTCCACCTCAAACTTCACCACCTCCAAGCAGTTTCCCCTGATGTTCTCATCTACATATACATACCCCAAACACCTTGAGCTTACCTCGTATTTTTTAATATGGAAATAACATTGGATGGTAATTCAAAAGATGCAAATGTGAAATCTTGTAATTTAATAAAGTTTTATTTTATTTGAAATAATGCACCCAATTTGACATAATGCACAGCATCAATTTTTCTTTTGATTCATTGAGCTGTTTAATTTCAAAGTTAACACTCTTTGTATTTCTACCATTAACAAACGGCAGTGCCATATTTGATTAGTAAATATAGAGCTGCCATCCTTTTGGTCAGTTTTATGGGACAAATTGTCTTGAATTCTTTTAGTTGTTTGGGGGATTTTCTTGGTGTCCCTATTAGATATTTATAGTGTATTTTTAGTTCCTCCCAGTCCAAATGCAGTTTACCAATTAGGGTTCATTTTTGCCATGGCAATATTGACTAGAAACATAGGAAACATGCTTCTTTATGAGGTTTCTGGAGGAAGTGAGTTAGGAAGTTAACTAAAAGTTAACTGAAGGTCAAATACACATGCATAATAGGAAAGGGTTTTGTTACTCTTCTTCTATAAGCAGCTTTTGAGGTATAATTGACATAAACTAACTAAAGGTTTTTATAATATAAAATTTGGTAAGTTTTGACAAATGCATACATCTGTGAAACCATCACCAAAATCAAGGCAATGAATATATGTATCACCCCCAAATATTTGCTTGTGCCCCTTTGTAATCTATCCCCTGACCCTTCCCCAACCAATGCCCCTGTCTCCAGGAAACCACTCACCTGCTTTCTGTTAATATAGGTTAGTTTGTGTTTTCTAAAATTTTACATAAATAAAATAATACAATATACACTTTTTGGAGGAGGAGGGAGGAAAGACTGGTTTATTTCACTGAGCATAATTATTTTAAGATTCCTACCTTTTTGTGTGTGAATCAATAGTTCATTTCTTTTTATTGCTGAATACCATTCCATTGTAAGGCTATACCACTATTTGTTGATCCATTCACCATTTGAGTTGTTTTCAATGTGGGGCTGTTAAATTGTTGCTGTTATTTTTTGCTTTTATAGTGTAGTCATTTGAAGCAAAATCCAAATAAGATCACTACCTAATTCTATAATTCCTACTGCATTTTTTTAGCTGGATTGCATCTATAAAGAGAAATTTCCCCTCGTCAGTATTTTGGTTACACTAAAATATACTTTGTACTGGAAGGAAAGCATTCATGCTTGATTGTACGTGAGCTTCAGAGTAGAATATCTTTGCTCCCACAGGAACAACTGGGTGATTTGAATTAGGGCTCTTTCCTGACCAGTAAAACTCTAGAGCTGAGCTTCCATTCAGCTGAGCACCAGAGACAAGAGGAAAATGTTCCAGGACATCTCTGATTAGCTGTGTACTGTAGCTCCTTGAAGTTTGAAGTTTTGAATTATGAAGGAAGACATCCCTCATAATTTAAGTTTATATATCTATTTCTCTCACTAGCCTGTGAGCTCTTTGAGAACAGAGACTTAGAGTCTTCCAGAGCTGTATGTCTACAGCATTTAGCATAGTGCCAGGTACATGGGTAAGCTTCCAATAAGTGTTTCTTAAAAGAACAGAATGATTGAATTAAATTCTACTGCAAGACTGTGGGATCTGGTGCTGAAAGAGCTGAAGCCTGATTCTCAATAACACTTTAGCAACTGGGAGGAAGAGACTGAACTCACCTGGAAAAGGAGAAAAGTTTTGTGTCCTTTCTGCTTCTGGCCCAACCTCTCATTTTACTCCTGAGTCCATTTATTGGTAGGTTATTGTTCTGTTTTTGAGCTTATTGAGATGTATTTAAAATCAACTATACTTTCAATTTAGTGATGAACTGTTGGGGATTAATTGCTATATTGCAATTTGATGGCAGATACATACATACATACATAGACAGATAGACAGACAGCTATAACACATGTCCTCTTCATTCTTGTCTTCCTGACAACCATATAAACACAGTGACTCATGGTTGATAGGGCCCCTCAAAGTGCAAGTTCATTTAATGCAGAAAATTCATTGTATCAAGAATAACTTGTTTTCTTCATTGTAGTCAGAATAATTATTTAAAAAACAGAAAACAAAAGTCAACATGGACTTTGGAGGGAGACAAACTAGGATGAGACCAGGGTATCAGTTCCACCCACTATATGCCTTTGAATATAACTTAACCTGTCCATTTTTCAGTTTCTTAAAATAAGAATAATAAAATGTATGTTCATGATTTTTGTGAAGATAATAAATGACATATGCAAAATATGTAGTGTAGCCCTCGGTAAATGTAACAACTCTCGTGACAAAGCATGAAGAGCTTGATCCTACAGAGGACAGGATTTGGAAGGCCAAATCCTGTACTAGGGAAAAACCTAGATTTTAGAGTCAGACAAACCAGAGCTCAAATTTTAGTTTTTTTAAATTTCTATATTCTGTCATCTTTAGTAACTTACTTAACCTCACTGAACATCAGGTTCTTCCTCTACAAGATAATAATAATAACACATAGGTTAGTTGAGAGGAACAAATAAAATAATGTTTGTATAATACTTGGCATATAGCAGGGATATCATAAATTTTAGTTCTCCTCTTTGGGCAATAATATTTATTATAATACTTTTCACCTATATCTATATAGAAAGACAGCCTCCTAACTTTCTAAACATGTGTAATTGGTATTTGCTGGAAGTAAAACTTGAACAGTGACTTCAGTCAGAA